>NC_084738.1:33392063-33692063 GCF_033978785.1 Entelurus aequoreus
ACCACAGGCGGCCTGAATGGGAGAGGCGGAACGTATGGAAACCATGCATGAGGGTGTTATGCCTGCAGGTGACTGACAGCTGGTTTCAAGTGAGCAGGAGGGAAACTGGAGATGCTGAGGTTAAACAGGCAGACTGGACTCAGGTTGATTGACTCAGTGTTTCCACTCACTGTCCTAATTGACAGTGTTGCACAAATTAAAGAGACACCCATTAAAGCAGGGCTTCTTAACCTTTTTGACCTCGGGGGACAACTTTTCCACTACATATATTAACACTGAATTACAAAAGTAGTTGTCTGACTCTTGATTTTAATTGTGTTCAATAATCATATCGAACCTACTTGCAGTTTACAACTTTGTCAAATGATATGAAACAATGTATACATTACAAACAGACTGCATAAGAAGGGATTCATGAATAACTGACGAAAAATACATTTACATACAAATATGCTGTGCTAAAATAAATAAACTAAATTAATAATGAATACGTTGCTTGACTCGGGCAGCGCGTCCGTGTTAGTGCCAGTAACTTGAGGGTTCCAGGTTTGATTCCATCCTCCGCCATACTAGTCACTGTTGTCGTGTCGCTGGGCAAAACACTTTACCCACCATTCTCCCTGTGCCACCCACACTGGTTTAAATGTAGCTTGAAAAACATATACTGTAAATAATGGTTTCACAATGTACACGCGCTAAACTGTCAATACAATTAAAGTGCAAATGAAAATGTGTTTTATTTATTCAAATTCTTGATTTATTTGTATGTCACATTTTTATATTTATACATTTTATTTGTATATATTTTCAAATCTCAAAAATATATTTACAAATATGCGTTTATTTATACAAATGATTTATTTATTTTTACATCACAATTATATTTGTATATTTATTAATATATGCAAATTAATAATATCAAATTAATATATATAAGTTGATGTGAGACAATTCTACCTCCATTGCTTTAAAGTATTCCCAGGAGAGACTTAACTATACGCTCGTATTATTCCAGCATCTCCATTTTATGCAACAATAACTGCTTAAGAATGCTCAAACAAGCGGCTTATTTTTGACATATTTTGAACATTTAATACTAGGAATACTTTGGTAGGAATAATGCAAAGGTCCTCTCATTATACAAACATGACAGCCACATACACACTATACTATTATTTGAACTCTTGGAAAAAGTAAAATAGATAAAGTCAATTTCAAAAGATGAAAATATTTCAATAATGCATTGTTGGGTGTTGATGCGAAGTGGTTTGTAATTTAATTCAGTGCAATTAGATTTAATCATATTTCATGAAATTGGACCTATTAATTACATTTGTTTTCTTTTTGTGTACCGGTATATTGAATCTGCCAGAAATAGGAAAAACTTTGATTAAAATCCTATTGTATACTCGACACATACCCTTGATACATATTAAAAAAGAAAAATACATATTTCTACTATGACATGATTACATAGTTTTAAGGTGGTTAGGGTTAAGGATTAGAGTTAGGTTTATGTTTATGGTTTGGTGTTAGAGTCAGGGTTAGAGAAGTTTGAATGTATGTTTGTGAGAGTTAAAATAAGTCATTATAACTGCAAGACTGTCTACTGTTGCAACTGTAGAATAGTCGTTACTCTTAGACAAATAAACAACACGACCACAAATACAAAAGACATCACAAAGTCAACAATTTCAATACAAAACAACTTAAATATCTGTATGCTCAATATCAACTTACAAATGTGTGACCAAGTTTTGTGATGAAGCTGACATGCTAGGATTTCTACCATTGTTGCAGCTTGTCTGGATCAATGTGTCCATCGCTTAAAAGGTCCGGCAGAAAACAATGCTCGGGGTAGAACTTGCATACTTTAATGTCCAGTCGCTGGTAAAAGTCCGATTTCTGCAATTTAATTTAATTTTTTTCCCATGGTTGAGTGAGTAGTCTTCTTCTACACACCCCACTGCTGCTTCATTGTGACACATATGCCTCTCTGGTGCCCCCTGCGGGGTGGCTAGAGTGCTGCATACATGATCAACCCTAGTTTAAATGGTTCCATCAAGCCTATTCGGGTGATGTTCGGCGGGCCAAATGAAAAGCTCTGGCGGGCCGGATGAATAGACCTGTGATACATCTTATAGTAATTAAATATGTTCATTTCTGTTGAGTAAATGTGATCTCATTGTTATTAATGCTGTTTCTGTGTATTATGAGAAGAGAGGCTTGCCGTTGTTGTTATGCGCCTCCAATAGGTTATATACGGTAGTGCCGGTTCATCCGCGCTATCGTCAGGTGATCTCTTCCGGTTCACTGCGCGCCAGGAAATGACGTCACACACACAGAAAAGTTCGATGGAGTTGTGTTCTTTTTCCCACAGTTACCGATGTTTTGTTTCCCGGTGCTGTGAGGCATTGTACTGAACCATTCTTCAAATAAACCATCATCTTTCATATATATACAACTGGAGTATTCATTGAAGATGAATGAAGAAGGAAGAAACCCAACAGGTTATGGGCCCAGACGTGCAACGGGAGGAAGATGGCAGCGCCTGATCTTCGATGGAGACGAGGACAACTACGAACTTTGGGAAGTAAAATTTCTTGGTCACATGAGACTTGAACGTTTAAAGGACACAATACTTTCCTCTGGTGAGGTGGACCCAGAGAAGAATGCAGAATGCTTTGCAGAGCTAATCCAATTCCTAGATGACAAAAGTCTGTCGTTGGTGATGAGAGACTCTGCTGACGATGGTCGCAAAGCACTACAAATTTTACGGCGCCATTATGCCAGTGATGGTAAGCCAATAATTATTTCCCTGTACAACGAATTGTGTTCCCTGAAGAAAGACTCAGAAGAAACTATTACAGACTACATCATTAGAGCCGAAAAGATAGTGACTGCTTTAAGAAATACAAAGCAAGTAATATGCGATGAGTTGAGCATTGCTATGGTTCTGCGGGGCCTACCGGAACCATACAAACCATTCGTCATTCACATGACACAGAGCAACGATGAAGTGACTTTTGTGGAGTTCAAGAGCAAACTACGAAGCTACGAAGAGACAGAGAAATTTGAACACAAACCAAAATCAGACAATGTAATGAAAGTGGACATAGCGTCAGCGACCTGTTATGGATGTGGGAATCGTGGACATTTTGCGAAAAATTGTCCCCACAAAACAACACCAAAGTGGTGCAACTACCACCGAAGCACAACACATAAAGACGCGACGTGCAGAAGAAAAACCAAGCCTGACTCTGCTAAACAAACTATGGAGAAAGAAGAAGATTCAAAGAAAATTGGCACCTCCTTTGTGTTCCAAGCCAGTCATTTGGTGCTTCCAGACGGCATCAAACAAAATGGACTGATGGTGGACTGTGGGGCGACGTTACACATAATCACTGAGAAGAGCAAATTCACACGATTTGATGAGACTTTTAACCCAAACAAACACTACATGGAGTTGGCCGATGGAACAAGGAAGAACAACGTGGCGCTGAAGAGAGGCGATGCAGTGGTTCTTCTACGCAACACAGAGGGGAGAAGCGTCCCTGTCACACTGAAGAACGCCTTGTTCATCCCAACCTACCCACAAGACTTCATGTCGGTGAAAGCAGCCACGACTAATGGAGCTCAAGTGATCTTCGGAGAAGGACAAAACCGGCTCATCACGAAAGAAGGAAACACCTTCAAGATAGAAGTACACGAGAGACTGTACTACCTCAAAACGGTAAACCATCAAAAACTGTATGATGATTCTGTGCATGACATGATGTCAAAAGACAAACTGAATCTATGTTGTGATGTGAAAACATGGCACGAGATCTTGGGGCACTGCAATGTGAATGATGTGTTGAAGCTTCAAAATGTTGTGACAGGCATGACAGTTACAGGAGATGCAAAAATAGAATGTGACATTTGTACACAAGGAAAATTCACTAACACTAGGAACAAATTACCTGATGTCAAAGCTAGTGCACCCCTAGAGCTGGTGCACACTGACCTGGCCGGTCCCATTGACCCCATTGGATTAGATGGGCATAAATATTCAGTCTCATTTACTGATGATTATTCAGGGGCAGTATTTGTTTACTTCTTGAAAAATAAGAGTGAAACTACCCTTGCGACAGAGAAGTTCATTGCAGACGTTTCCCCATATGGCAACGTAAAATGTATGCGCTCAGATAATGGAACTGAGTTCACTGGAAACGTTTTTCAAACACTTTTGAGAGAGAAAGGTATCAGACATGAAACCTCATCACCTTATTCTCCTCATCAAAACGGTACAGCTGAAAGACAGTGGCGAACACTTGTTTGAAATGGCAAGGTGTATGCTACTAGAAAAAGAGTTACCAAAAACATTATGGCCTTATGCTGTTCAAAGTGCCGCCCACATTCGGAACAGATGTTACAATGACAGAACAAAGAACACACCATATTTCATGCTAACTGGAAAAAAGCCCAACATTTCAAAAATGTGGGTGTTTGGTTCGGAGTGTTACGCATACACTCACAGTCACAAGAAACTTGAACCAAGGTGTGAGAAAGGAGTATTTGTGGGCTATAGTAAAAATAGTCCAGCATACTTGGTCTATGATCTACAGTCAAGAAAGGTGTCAAAACACAGACTGGTAAAATTCACCAAAAAGAACACTGCAGAAAAAGAGACACAAACAAATGCGTATGACTTGGAAATCCCAGATTGTGAAAGCAATGAAACCAAACTACCTGACACTGTGTCAGAAAAATCAGTGAGCATCAAAAATAAAACTGTAGCTCAAAATGATGTTGATAACCAAACACAAACTCTGGAAGTAGAGGAGGATGTAGTGTTAGATGATGCCACAACTAACATAGAGACTAGAACAGAACAAAAAGGTCGTTACCCAAAGAGAGAGAGGATTGTTCATCCAAAATACTTAGAGGAATATGTAACAAACATTGATGATATCAATGAAAGCCATGACGTTATTGATCACTGTTGCAGGGCAGTGTGTGGAGTCCCACAGACGTATAAAGACACCCTGATGTCATCAGAGGCAGCCAGCTGGGAAAAAGCCAAGAAAGACGAGTTGGCATCTCTCAAAGAAAATGACACATTTGAACTAAAAACATTACCAAAAGGGAAAAATACAGTAGGTGGAAAGTGGGTTTATGCTCTCAAAGAAAACACAGAGAAAGGACAGCTTTTCAAAGCTAGATATGTTGCCAAAGGATACAGTCAAACTGAAGGTATAGATTATCAAGAAACATTTGCACCAACCGCAGACATTACTTCTGTGCGTGCATTGATGCAAATAGCTGTCCAAAATGACCTCACCATCCACCAGATGGATGTGGAAACGGCATATTTACATGCCCCCATCGATGAAGAGATATACCTAGAACAACCAGAAGGTTTTCAGAAAACATCGGACACAGGTGAAAATCTAGTATTTAGGTTGAAGAAATCAATCTATGGCCTAAAACAATCAGGAAGAAATTGGTACAAACTTCTAAATGACCATTTAGAGCAAAACAATTTCAAAAGAAACCTATCTGATCATTGTGTCTATCGAAAACAAACAGAAAATGAAACAGTCATTGTTATCATCTGAGTGGACGACCTGATCATTGCTGCAAGTAGCAAAGAAGCACTTGAGCAATTCAAAGACACAATGAAAGCCAAATTCAACATGAAAGATCTAGGTAAGATATCTTATTTCCTGGGTATTCATTTTGAACAGAGACAGAATGAAATCAAAATGGATCAAAAGATGTACATACAAAAGATGCCTGAAAGATTTGGCATGTCAGAATGCAAACCTAGAAGCACTCCTTCTGAACAGAAAGTAGAACTGAGCACTACAAATGAAAATGAGTGTGACACTACCGAAGTGGTAAACCCCAAAGAATACTGTGAAATCATTGGTAGTTTGATCTATGCCATGACCTGCACCAGACCAGATATCAGCTGGATTGTTGGTAGGTTATCACAAACATTGGCAAAGCCAACAGCACAGGATCTAGTTGCTGCCAAACATGTGCTAAGGTATCTCAAGGGTACACAAGACTTTGAACTAAGTTTCAAGAAAAGTGAGGAAGGCCTCAACCTGATTGCATTTAGCGATTCAGACTGGGCATCATCGGTGGAAGACCGACGCAGCACTAGTGGATATTGTTTCGGTTTAACAAAACAAGGTCCAGCTATATCCTGGAAGTCAAAGAAACAAGCAACAGTTGCATTGTCAACTTGTGAAGCTGAATATATTGGCTTATCCACCACTACACGAGAAAGTATTTATATCACCCAACTGTTGAGTGGCATGGACAAATGTTTGTATGATTGTACAACAATTCATGGAGACAATCAAGGGGCTCTTTTGTTGAGCAAAAATCCAGTTAATAGACAGAGGTCAAAACATATTGATGTTAAATATCATTTCATTAGTGAGGCACTCACTGAAGGGAAAATGTCATTAGTCTACTGTCCTACAGAAGACATGGTTGCAGACATTTTAACAAAACCTACTACAAGAGCCAAGATTGACAAATTCAAATGATTCTTTTTTGGAAACTAATGTGTTTCACTGTTTCATGGTCATGAGATAAAGGGGGGTGTTGAGTAAATGTGATCTCATTGTTATTAATGCTGTTTCTGTGTATTATGAGAAGAGAGGCTTGCCGTTGTTGTTATGCGCCTCCAATAGGTTATATACGGTAGTGCCGGTTCATCCGCGCTATCGTCAGGTGATCTCTTCCGGTTCACTGCGCGCCAGGAAATGACGTCACACACACAGAAAAGTTATATGGAGTTGTGTTCTTTTTCCCACAGTTACCGATGTTTTGTTTCCCGGTGCTGTGAGGCATTGTACTGAACCATTCTTAAAATAAACCATCATCTTTCAAATATATACAACTGGAGTATTCATTGAAGATGAATGAAGAAGGAAGAAACCCAACAATTTCTCTTTACAACCTGTTCGAAAAGAGTAGGAAGAAGCAAAGCTTATTTAATCTTACCCCTTTTCCAAGTCATAGCAATTACTAACATAACTGTTCATTTCCTTTTCTGAGCTGGGAATTGAAACTAAATTTACACCAACGAATAAAGCAGTTCTCTTAGTAGTTAAGCCAGTCATGATTCACATATGAGATGAATAATATCTCATTTTCAACAAAGCTCAAAATGTTTATCAAAATTATTCTCAGTTGTACTTTGTAAACACTTGTAGTTTATACAGCCTTTTAAATTGGATCATATTAGTACATTGTTTGACATCTTTGCATAATCCGTTCCATAATTTAATTCCACATACTGATATACTAAATGTCTTTAGTACGTGCATACAAAAGTATTAGATTAGATTTTCCTCTGAGCTTATATTTCTCCGCTTTTTTTTTATTAGAAGAATTGTTTATTTAGAATTAATGTCTCCCTGCTTATTTTTAAAACAGGCATACATTCAACACACACATTTGAGCACTCACCTATAAATAGATGCCTCTTCTGCGTCAGTCTGCTCAACCAGTGCATTTTACAAAGCAGCACCTATAGCACAACTACCGGTCACGTGATGGAGAGAAATAACCAGCTGGCCTCGTCACCTGACCCACTGGAGAAAATAACCAAGGCTGAGGCAGAGCTGCCTCTTCCAGGGGAGGAGATGTTCTTACACAGGAATTTGAATGCCACCAACCTGGACATGAGGATTCTCCAACCCACACGGTCAAATATCAAAGTGTGTGTAAACCTGATATAAGTGTGTGATTTATGGATGCTAACGGGCTGCCAGAGTGTCATCACAGTTGGGATGTCATCTTCCCCCTTGTGCTCCAAAAACACCCCTTGAGGCACAATGTTGCTGGAAAGTTTGGATTTTCTGTTGAGGGTAGAAGATAACAATGTTTTACTTCAACCCGTGAATAAAATGAACGAACAAAATGCGCTGCTATTTCAGTTTATTATGCACTGACGTCTAACAGCTGTAATTTGACCTGTGAGAAACAGCTGCAGCCAAGCAACAACTAAAAGTATTTTTTTTTTCTTGCAATTGTCCTTCTGTGGTGAGGAGGGACGCATAAGTAAGTGTCTCAAGTAAAGTACAAGTTGGTCAGTGGCAGTGTTTAGGTTGGTGTTGTTACCAGTCTGAGGAAAAACGGCGTTACATATCGAGTAATCTAGTTAATTACTTTTATGTCCGTTATAGAAGGGTTTGATGTAACGTGGCACGCTAATTTTGAAGTGGTTGTTTGTCAACAGGACGGCGTCAGAAGCACAGCAAGTACAATGCAGGAAGTAATGTTTACTAATGCAAGCTAACAACCAGCATTACAGTAAGATGAACTTGATATAAAATAGGATAGGGCGACATCACACAGTAAATAACATGTACTGTAATTTTCGGACCATAGGACGCACCAGATTGTAAGGCGCACTATCGATGGGCAGGTCTATTCAGGTGTATTTTTTATACAAAAGGCACACCGGATTTATAAGGCGCATTAAAGGAGTCATATTATGATTTTTTGTTACATTTAAAACACTTCCTTGTGGTCTACATCAGTGGTCCCCAACCACCGGTCCGTGGCCCGGTACCGGTCCGTGGACCGATTGGTACCGGGCCGCACAAGAAATTTAAAATAATAATAATAATAATAACTTTTTTTTTTTTTTTTTAATTAAATCAACATAAAAACACAATATATACATTATATATCAATATAGATCAATATTCTTTGACACACAAAAAAAACAAAAAAAACACATAACCTCCTTTTGGGAAAGTAACCAGTGATTATAACAACAGACACATTACTTTTTTCCTCAAGATCCATGGCACCATGAGCCTAACTTTTGGCTATCGTATTTTTAACAGGTAATTGTCATGTAGATATCAACATCATCAAAGTCATTTACATTTTTAATATGACTGTTTAAACGATTTAAATATTTTATCGTGATTAATCGCACTATCCACGGTTAAATCATAATCGTGATTAATCGCAAATAGAAGGTTTTTTTTGTTATTTTAAATAAGTGTACCTTATTAAAATGTACACCCAAATTGGGGCTGGGCAATTTGTTTGATTAATGCAGAGGTTCTCAAACCTTTTTGACCAAGTACCAAGTTTTCAATATGTCTTCAACACTTTGCGTCTGGCTTCAGCTACTTATTGATGCTTGTTAACACCTGAGTGACACATTGTATTTTAACTGAGCGTTTAATGGACCATAAGAGTACTATCTCTGGTGCTTTCAATTGAAAATGTATGGCAGGGATATATAACTGAATTGTAAGGGACAAGCGGTAGAAAAAGGATGGATGGATGTTTTAGGGCCACATTACCAGAAAGCTAAAGACAGCGAGGGTGGACTTCTCCGTTTACGTCTTATTTTGTATATTCCAGAGAACCAGCGTCCTCAACAGTAGACATTTGATTTTAGTCTATTTTGTCAGAGTTACAGGAGCGTTCTGCTGTGTATTTGGGCCCTATGTGAAAAACGTTAGTCACTCTGAGGTTTTTTTTAACTGAACTCGCAGGCCATAAGTTTAATAGCCCAAATGATGAAAAAGGAGAGGACCTAAAATAGAACCTTGAGGAATACCACTAATATAATAAAGAAGTTGAGCGGACTGCATCTGAAGTAATCAAACTACAGTAACACTTTAGTTGTACGAATCACGTTACGAAAGACATTGTGTAGATGCCAGAAAGGAGAGGACTTAAAACGGTGACTTTTGGAACGCCACAATGAGGTAAACTTCAAGTTTGGACCCCAGTGTTCTATGTTTGCCAGCAAAGTTAAAATGACAATGCAAGGATCTGCCAATGTGTTTACTGTGGTCCAAATTGTTTGTCTCCCAAGTTTTGCACTCAGCCAAATCCAACCTGGTAATGATACCATACCGGCCCTTGGACCGCCGGTTGAATAGACCTGACTTATGAGTCCAATGGCCCACAGGTGCAAAACTAAGAGTTTTTTGTTATCCTCTCGGTGGCGCTCGAGGGCAGAAGCTGTTCAAGCAGGGTTTTTATCATTGTGTTTATGTTGATTTGCTGATTGTTGCACCTTCTTTCTCTCTCTCTCTCTCTCTCTCTCTCGCTCGCCCTGTCTCTCTCTTGCTGTAGATCTCTGGCACACACACGCACATACATGCATGCACACACACAAATACACACCCACGCACAGACATCTGAGTTGTGTAGATCATGATGTAATTACCTAGAAATAAAAGCTGACGTTTTGATCTCTTGTTTCATATTTATCTTTTAATATCAAACCCAAAGGTTCACGGCAAAGAGAAAGCAATCGGCCTCACTGTTCCAATAATTTTTGGTTTTAATGTCCGGTAAAACAAACACAGTCCAATTTTTAATTAATCTTGTTTGTAAACAAGACTGTGGAAGTGTAATAACCCCATGCAGAGTAACAAATGAGCAGCCGAGGGTCAAGACTGCCTTTGTCCCCCAAAAAACAATAAGACATCCTCACACACACCTGCCTTTTACTGTAATTATTTTGGTGCCTTGATCTCCACACATTCAGATATGTATGACAGCCACACAGATGCACAAAGACACCATTTTGACAGACAATTTCATATTTGCTAGTTTCAGTTTCGACTGTAAAGACTTGATTCCAAGGCTTTGAACCAACATGTTGACAAAAGACTGAAACTAATATACTGGTGGTAGATTGCAGTTTGTAGTGAGTAGCTCTTTCACATCACCATTATTACGTTCGAATGGTTCATATAATAAGCAAAGTCAATTTAGACAATAAGTCAATTTGCATGTGCCTTGGAAATTATAATTATAGTTCCGATCCATGCTATAGGCTGGAGTTACAGGTCTTTTGAACAGTATTTTCATTTTTAAAAGCATTTTTAACATGACAGTTTGGACAATCGTTTTCCTTGCTGTTTTTTTCTTTTATTTTGTTACATCAATCAATCAATCATTTAAAGTTTATTTGAATAGCCCTTAATCACAAGTGTTTTAAAGGGCTGCACAAGCCACAATGAGATCCTCGGCTCAGATCCCACATCAGGCCAAGAAAAACTCAACCTGATGGGATACAATGAGAAACCTTAGAGGCCACCGCAGATGTGGGACCCAACACCCCCACCCCTCACTGGGCGACCGATGCAATGTATGTCGAGTGGATCTAGTTAACAATGTGAGAGTCCAGTCCATAGTGGGGCCAGCAGGAGATCATCTTGAGTGGAGAAAAGTCATTAGCGCAGAGACGTCCCCAACTGATGCACCGATGAGTGGTCCACCCCGGGTCCCGACTTTGAACAGCTAGCGCTTCATCTGTGGTCACATAATAACCTCTCCACGCAGGAGAGGGGGGCAGAGCAGAAAAGAGACGGCAGATCAACTGGTCTAAAATGGGGGGCCTATTTAAAGGCTAGCATACATCACCTTACTGTTTCCTGTTTTGGTTGTTATTTCAGGATACTACTTGATGCCACTGAACGCCAGATTGCTAATTCCTGAGACGACCTGAGGTTCTTTAGTTATGGCCTCAAAACAGTAACAAAATCAGCACGCATAAAAAACACTTTCCATTTACGTAGGCGCATGGAGTTCCTCCTTTTGTCACTTAGGGGCGGCAATTGAATACACGGCCCGGCAATGCCCCTCCTTTCTGACTGGTCAGTTTAAACGCCTGCTGTCTCCAGGTCATAGTCAATCTGAGGGAACTGTTATAGTCAAACTGTGTCCCTTCTAAAGAAGAGAAGTCTTTAAACAAAATAACCTTATATTATTCCTTAGGAAATAAAGTGTTTAGAATAAAATTTGTACTGCATAAGCGTTGCTTTAAGCATGGCCATAGGAAGCAGAGACAACAGACGGGTGCAGGTAAAAATGTACTAAATGACAAAAACAAAGGAAACAGTGCAGAAGAATGTTAGGGAAAGGTATTGTTGGAAGAATATCCATATTTAAGTGTTACTTCTTTCTAAAAACTCCTATAGTCATATTTACATCAGCTAATGTCTCGTGTGGTACAAAGTGCTTGGATTCGAGTGTCCTTGGTTAGAGTCAGAGCGCTGTCTTTGTTGAGACTGCCATTACATTCCTAAGATACGGAGCACAGCTAGACTGGGGAAACAGCAGGTGGGGGGGACAGGAGAAGGAGGAAGTAGACAGGAGTTCCGGGGTTTTGGTAGACCGATCTGGACCGGGCTAGGGAACGCTTGGGTGCTGGGTTGGTCTCAGGTTTGTCCTCTAAGCTTTGAGAATAAACTACAAAATACCAACTATTGCCTGGAGATTGAATATAAACATCAGCGTATTGCCATAAAAAGAATCTGGGAGAGACTAGCAATTTGAATTCCCCATTGGAGGAATGCTGGTCAACGCAACAATTTGGGGGCTTCGTCCGAGATGGCACGCTGTTGATTGATGACTCTTGCAATCTTCTGGACAGACTCAATTGGCCAATTCAAGGTAAGCAGAACCTTTCCTTTTAGATAAAATCTGCGTTAGGAGTCTGTCCTGAAGTCTGTAAGTCAAACACTGTTTTTTAATCCCAGGCACAGATTGGTGATTTTGATAGATTGATTGCATTTTTGCCGAGCCTGCCATTGCATTAAAATTGTAAATAAGTGGTCAACTCAGGCCATTGTGTCTCGATTACCGTGACGGGCAGTTTCATTGACGAGTGAACTAATAGTTGGGTGTAGCTTACCCTGGGAATTTGGTCGTCCCTTAATGAGTACGGGTTGCAAGATCCCAGTGACGATAATAGGGCACTGAAATGTACGGAAAAGGCTGGAGGCCATTTGTAAAAGGTACAATAAAGAGTCCCGGGTTGGAAGATCCCAGTGCGATAAGGGCACTAGAATTAAGAAAATATAGACACATGGCCTTGGAGTGTGAAAAACAGAAATGTGATGGCAGCGGGGGAGGAATGTGATTAATCATCACTGTGTAATGATCAATTGAATGGACGGTTGTCGACAATGGAACTAGCAGGTAGAGAAAAAAAAAGAAAAAAAGGAGAACGTTCCTTGAAAGGGTTAAGAGGGAGTTTACAATACTCGAAAAGTCGTGAACTCAAACGTCTGGTAAAATAAAATAAAAAATAAATAAAAAAAAGTAACTGGAAGTTTTATGGTAAAGTGAAACGCTGAGTGTGAGTGTGTGTGAGTGGGAGTACTTACGCGTGCTCGTGTGTGTGTGTGCTGCTGAGTGTGTGTGTGTGCGTGTGTGTGTGTGCGTGTGTGTGTGTGTGTGCGATGGTGAAAATGGAACACTCTGTCAAGACTAGGTCTTTGGCGTGGTTTGCTCTCCCGTGGTGCAAAAGAATTGGAACGGACGTGGCGTGCAGGTAAAGACATAGTTTAATTATTACTATAAACTCAAACAAAAGGTACAAACAAAAAGCGCTCACAGAGGAGGTAAAAAACTTGACTAGGAAAACAAAAGGCGCGCACAATGGCGGAGAACTATGAACATTAAACAAACAAAAACTTACGTGACAAGAGATGAAACAAGAACTAACGTGACAAGGAACTGTGGACATGGCATGAATGTGTGAGTCCAAACGTGGAACAGGTGAAACTAATGGTTGCTATGGTGACAAACAAAACCAGGAAGTGAAACCAGGAACTAAGGAAGTGTCCAAAAAACAAAACAGCACATGGCCAAACAAAAACATGAACACAGACATGACAGAACCCCCCCCTTACGGACAGATCCCAGATGTCCAAAAACAAAAAACAGGATCAAGAGTCATGGGAGGGGGGGAGGGGGACATGGCGGTGGGTCGCCAGACCAGGTGTCCCCGAATCCACCGGGGCAGAGTCAGGTGGCGGCGGCGGGTAGACCGCCGCTGAACCTGACGAGGTGGGCGACCTGGGAATGGCCACATTCGTGGCAGACGAGGAGGTCGGCGCACCTGGCGTGGCGGACGCCCATGGAAAGGCCACATCCTTGGCCGACGAGGAGGTGGGCGCGTTGTCGTGGCAGGCGGCGAAGCTTGGCGTGGTGCGTCAGGCGGCGAAGCTTGGCGTGGCGGGTCTTGACGAGGGTCTTGGTCTTGGCATGGGTCTTGGTCTTGGTCTTGGCGAGGGTCTGGGTCTTGGTCTTGGACTTGGTCTTGGCGTGGTTGGTCTTGGTCTTGGACTTGGCGTGGTTGGTCTTGGTCTTGGACTCGGCGTGGTTGGTCTTGGTCTTGGCGTAGTTGGTCTTGGACTTGGTCTTGGTGTGGCTGTGCTTGGACTTGGTCTTGGTTTGGGTCACTTGGCGGGTCTTGGTCTTGGTCACTTGGCGGGTCTTGGTCTTGGTCACTTGGCGGGTCTTGGTCTTGGTCACTTGGCGGGTCTTGGTCTTGGTCACTTGGCGGGTCTTGGTCCCTTGGCGGTTCTTGGTCTTGGTCCCTTGGCGGTTCTTGGTCTTGGTCCCTTGGCGGGTCTTGGTCTTGGTCACTTGGCGGGTCTTGGTCTTGGCTTTGGTCTTGGCGTGGGGCAGCCACGGGCGGCACTTGGCGGCGTGGGGCAGCCACGGGCGGCACTTGGCGGCGTGGGGCAGCCACGGGCGGCACTTGGCGGCGTGGGGCAGCCACGGGCGGCACTTGGCGGCGTGGGGCAGCCACGGGCGGCACTTGGCGGCGTGGGGCAGCCACGGGCGGCACTTGGCGGCGTGGGGCAGCCACGGGCGGCACTTGGCGGCGTGGGGCAGCCACGGGCGGCACTTGGCGGCGTGGGGCTGCGACGGGCGGCACTTGGCGGCGTGGGGCTGCGACGGGCGGCACTTGGCGGCGTGGGGCTGCGACGGGCGGCACTTGGCGGCGTGGGGCTGCGACGGGCGGCGCTTGGCGTGGAGCAGGTACTGGCGGCGCTTGGCGTGGAGCAGGTACTGGCGGCGCTTGGCGTGGAGCAGGTACTGGCGGCGCTTGGCGTGGAGCAGGTACTGGCGGCGCTTGGCGTGGAGCAGGTACTGGTGGCGCTTGGCGTGGAGCTGGGCGTGGAGCAGGTGGATCTTGGCATGGTCGAAAAACTGGTGGTGGTGGTCGTGCTGGTGGCTGTGGCTTGGCGTGACGAAAGACAGGTGGTGGGGGTCGTGCTGGAGGCTGTAGCTTGGTGTGACGAAAGACTGGTGGTGGGGGTCGTGCTGGTGGCTGTGGCTTGGCAGGTCGAAAGACAGGTGGTGGGGGTCGTGCTGGAGGCTGTGGCTTGGCGTGACGAAAGACTGGTGGTGGGGGTCGTGCTGGTGGCTGTGGCTTGGCAGGTCGAAAGACAGGTGGTTGTGGTCGTGCTGGAGGCTGTGGCTTGGCGTGACGATGCTGAGCCACCCCACCTGAACAATTCCCAGCCCTAGCCCCCCCCCTCAAGGAGCGGATACCAGACGCGCTCCCCGCGGTCTGGAACCGTCTTTTGGGGTGGGCGGAGGGGGTTCAGGAGGAGGGCAGAATCCTCCCCTCTAAATTGTCCAAAATGTCTTTCTTTCCCCCCCACCTGGGCTTTTGTGGGTGAAAAAAAAATGTCTGATTTGGGCGTGGCATGAATCCTGGGGGGCGGGGCATGGAATTTGGGTGGCTTGGATTGAACCGGTAAAGAATTTGGGAAAACAATCTCCAGGTCTGTGGAGTGCTCCTTGAGCTGCCAGGCTGGCTGACTTCCATTTCCGCCCGGAGGGGGAGGAGCCTGCAGGAGCGCAGCGTGCTGTCCGCTCACCTTCCCTGACGTCCTCGGTCTGGAGCGCCGCTTCCGGGACAGGGATGACGTGCCAACGTCCCCGGGCCAAAGGGAGCTGATCGGCACCAGTTTGCCGGTCGGACCCCACATCAGGTCTCTGCGCTTACCGGAGGAATAACGTAGCGTCTCTTCCTCCATCGCGCGGAGGACCTCCCACGTTGCCTCGTCAAAATTGTCCAAATTTTTTGCGGGAGAGCTCTTATGCTGGCGACATCTGTCAAGACTTGGTCTCTGGCGTGGTTTGCTCTCCCGTGGTGCAAAAGAAATGGAACGGACGTGGCGTGCAGGTAAAGACATAGTTTAATTATAACTATAAACTACAAAGTACAAACAAAAGGGTACAAACAAAAGGCGCTCACAGCGGAGGTAAAAAAAACTTCACTAGGAAAAAACAAAAGGCGCGCACAATGGCGGAGAACTATGAACATTTAAACAAAAACTTACGTGACAAGAAACTGTCACTATATAGGCTTTTCTGTTTCTGTTGTTCGTCCTGGCGACATCACACATTCATGCCATGTTCACAGTTTCTTGTCACGTAAGTTTTTGTTTAAATGTTCATAGTTCTCCGCCATTGTGCGCGCCTTTTGTTTTTTCCTAGTGAAGTTTTTTTTACCTCCGCTGTGAGCGCCTTTTGTTTGTACCCTTTTGTTTGTACTTTGTAGTTTATAGTTATAATTAAACTATGTCTTTACCTGCACGCCACGTCCGTTCCATTTCTTTTGCACCACGGGAGAGCAAACCACGCCAGAGACCAAGTCTTGACACACTCAGGGAGAGAATTTAAGAGTTTGGCGTATGATAAAAGTAAACGGGGATTACGTGGAAAAACGAAATGCAGCAAAAGAAACGATGATTATTGACAGAATGAACTGATTGGTTTTTTGTCTGCCGCGCAAGCGCAAGACAATTCAAACGACCCGCCCAGACTTTGACTGAGTCACCGCCCCCTACTCCAGTGACAAGAGAAGGAGGTATTAACACGGCCCCTCTGAGATTAATCCTGCCTCCGAAAACTAACCCCTTGTACACGTCTGACCATTTTCTCCGGCAGACATTTTTGACACATGACATTAACACTTTGGACATACTACAATATAAGTTTCTTGCCGATGCATACATGCAAGCCATTGTTGACCTTGCTTTCCCACCTGTACCTCCGGGAGGGAACCTTTGGCCAAACACTTTGGACAAAGTTAACCCTGATATACAAGGTGCCAAAAACAATATATGGCAGGGCATTTTATTTATCCCAAGCAAAATAGGGCTAATGACAGAGCAACAAGGAAACGACTACTTAAATTACAGATCGCTGAAGATAAAAGGTTAAAAGAACCAAAAGGTCAAAGATCAGCTAGGGTATATTCAGCAGCTTTTGAGTTCCAACAGGTGGAGGAAAGAATCCTCGGGTGGTGGACAACACGATGCTTCAAAGCCGGTCTGGGGTAGACACTGTTTCGGCTGTGACCAGCCTGGTCACTGGAGTCGTGACTGTCCGAACATTTCCGAACAGGAAAGGTTCCGTCGTGCCAACAAGCGAACACGAAGGCGTGTAAGAGGACGCCCACATCAGGAGCCGCAGCAGGAAGTACCGACAGGACCCCTGCTGGACATGAGTGTCAACGGACAATTTTATCAGCCACCCATCCGATTCTGAATGCAGAGGTACCAAAAAAAACTGTGTGCTTCCTCTTTAAAGGTCGAAGGCTTCGCTGGGGTCACAAGAAGGTTACCTGTCACCAAACCACTTCCGGTTCAGATTGCTGGACCTCCTTTACAGACTGTACCCTGACATTCAAATCGCAAAGAAGGAACATTCCTGGTGTTACCTGACGGCTGAACCACCCAGCTGCGACACCACTACCAAGACTACTCCATGAGCTCATACCACAGCCTGAAACAACAGGAATGGCTGACATCCAACTGCTCTAACGGTGAAAACCCTGACTGGCTGAGATGCTTCCGTGTGTTCTGCCACCCGAGTCGCCATATGTTATGATTATTTATATATGTTGGAACTCAAGGTGTGGCTGCTCATGTTGACCTATCTTTGCAACAGCTAGCATGGTATAAGATGGACACAATAGTGTCCCACATTGTTCCCTTGCTCTCTGTCTCGCCTACAAAACCAAAGAACTTCGGTCCAATGATAAGACACGGCGTAGCTGCCAAACATTACACCGACACCCAAATACCACATTTTCAAAAGATTAGGTTTAGCCCATAGTGATGTTAAACACATTACTATGGGCTGCACTTTAGACACCTGTAGGCTACGAGGAGCTAGCAGCTACACAACAGCTGAGCTAAAACGACACATTACACATTTAAGCATATCAAATAATTATAGTTGCTCATTACATACACATAGTCGTCAAGACAGAAGTCTGATAGAAAGTAGTCAGTAACAAACGTGTCTGCATCATTCAACTTTCTACAACATGAGCTTGACTTAATGAATTATTGGGGCCACCAGGTGTGGTAAAAATTCAAAATACTATTGCTAAAGCATCCGCCATAAGGGTAGTATTTTTCTACTATTGGTGACAATATAAATATTAGCATATTTTGTTACTTTCACCATATTGAATAAATTACATAAAAGATAGGGTTTAGTAGTTATTTGTGATATCGCTAAGGGGTCCCCTACCCTAACACCACCCCCCAGTGGACCATAGAGGCTAAAGAGACTTTCATTGACCTCAAACATGACCTGTCCTCCGCTACTTGACTATTAGCTGACCTTTTTCTTAGATGTTTCTGAAAGTGATAGTATGACTAACACAGTCCTTTTTTTCAGAAACAGAAGGGGGTGAGTGAGGGTGGATACAGACTCCTTGGAACAAAATCGACAATCATTCGACTCTGACACATTCCATAGTTTTAACATTTTTCCCGTGGGTAAGAAGTTATAACTAATTTTAATTTGAAAATATTGATTTTACACATCGATAGTACTTTAGTATATCAAATTTAGAATATGGAGGAGGTGAGGGTGAACCATGTATAGTCTTTGATTTCACTGATATGATCAATACGGTACAAGGGAAAAGGTACGTACTGACTTGTGTTGACAATCACAGTGGTTGGCCGGAAGCAACAACAACCTCAAAAGAGGATGCAATATCAGTAATTAAATGACTTGTGAATGACCTAGTACCCCGACATGGTTTCCCCAAAAAAAGATTAGGTCAGACAACGGCAACCATTAAAAAAAAAAAATACTCACTTAACCTTGGTCGAAAAGGCTTTCGGACTAGAACACAGGTTTGGGGTACCATCCTGAGTCCCAAGGTAAGGTTGAAAGGATGGACCAGAACATCAAAAACTAATTGGCTAAAATCTGTGCACAGACCAAATTGAATTGAATTGACATGTTGCAATTAGTGTTAATGATCATTCGAAGGTCCGTGAATAAAACTGTTTTACCGCCCTTTGAGTTTTTCACCCTATGAGCTGCATACAGGTCAGCCATTCACAGGACCAGCAGCCCCCCATGGAAGGAGGACTCAGCGTAAAACCAAAATGGTATTTTACACAAAAAATTGCAGAATTTGTGTGCCAGTTCTTCTATACAGATTCCCTTCCGCCCGCTGAGAGGGTCAAGATCAAGGTCATCAAACGCAAGTGGACGGAGCTCAGGTGGACTGGTCCCTTTAAGGTCGTGGAACGGACGTCCCACGCCCTTCGACTGGCTGGTGGAGGGGACACCTGGTACCACCTCTCCCTCTGCACTACAGCTGAAGAACCTGACAGATCACCAGGGGATGTCATTGCTGACATCGCCATATCATCTGCCCCTCAGCCCAGGAGACGAGAGAGATTTTCTACCTACATTACTCTTTTCAACTTCTATATTGTATATCCTTGTGTGAGACCAATCCAGTATGCTAAATGTTTCTTAGTTTTTCTTGCTTGTTTGCAGCATAACTATCTGTGTCGTTACATTAAGTGAAAAGTTTGATGTTAATCCCCGTTTTGTTACCTAAATTACTCTGATATTGATAGACGAAAGGCAGGATGTTACACCCGACTAGTGTTCCCTGACGGACTGGTGCTTGGGCGTGTTCTACTGTCTTTGTGTCTCAGTTCATCCTTCCTGACGACAGTGACTGACAAGTGTCTAAGAACATACAACGGACTTTAAATAGACTGGGTCAAAGGGGATAGCAAGACTTATTTTTTGACCTGTGCAGTGTGATTAATTACGGGGGACACAATAACTATTACCGTGGTAATAACCTCTATATTTGTTACGACTCAACCCTGAACCATTGGTGTCGGATGCAGACAACATACTCTGGTAAGTTGTGCCCATCGTCCCTTTTATGTTGTTTTGGGGCTTGACCTGACTGATACAGACGCTAAAGGAATTATTAAAATTAATGTCCTTGAGAGGGCGTTAACTACCTCTACACCCTCTGTAGCACCTAAAGTACCACCCCACCTCGGTGGTGTTTCAAAGGCTCACATCCGTGCGTGCTAATGACATCACCACCGAAGGCCTGGTAACTTTGACCTTTGACCTTAGGAGCGGGTGCAGACAACCTGTGGCTCAGGTGGATGCCAAAACCTGGGTGACTGTGTTGCTTCTTCCGCTGGACGTCCCTTTTCCCACACTTACCCCGCCCCTTTTAAGTTGACTGACATGTGTACCCTTCTGTTGACAATACCACCCGACTTCTTCCCTTTGTGGCCCAAAAGCTGAATTACACGCGTTTTCAAATTACAGGACCCTCTCCGTCCCCCAACAAATTGGGTGACATCAACCGTTACTGGTGCACCACATTGATAGATGGCTCTAGGATAGGCCCTTGGGCACGAGCTGACTTATTCTGGTGTTGTGGGAAGCACAGATTGTACATTAGAATCCCGACGTCAGCCGTTGGGCTTTGTGCTATGGTTAGACTGGTGACCCCACTCACCAAATTAACACCCCTTGGAACTCCTGTTTCAGCGGCCTCTCTAACTCCCCGCCGCCGTTGAGACTAACCAACCTGACTCGTGACGCCGTTGAGGGACTTGCTGAACAACTTGCCCCGACCTCCCTCAGGGCCGTTCAGATCCGCATAGCCCTTGACCGCATCCTAGCCAAGGAAGAAGGAGTGTGTGCAATGTTTGGTGACCAATGCTGTACCTTCATTCCTATCAACACTACCCCCGATGGCTCAGTTCAGAGGGCCTTAAAGGGCCTCCAGGCCCTGTCTAGGGAACTACTGAAGTTTCAGGGGGCTCTGACCCCTTCAAAGATTGGCTTCAAAGCACATTAGGCAGGTGGACTGACCTAATTAAGTCTGTCTTGGTCTCCATTCGGAGCTTTTTTGGCCATCATAGCCTCATGCGGTTGCTTTATCGCCCCTTGGGCTAAGTGTCACTAAAGGGGGTCTAGCAAAGTGGTAACTTTAAGACTTTCGAGAATTGTTGGTTTACTTCCCTGACAATGACGACATTGACGTGGACTCCCTCCATCTATCTCCCATGTAAATAAGCTGTTGTTTTATTGCTAGCTTGCTTAAAGAAAAAAAACAGCACCTACTTTAATGTGGGGCGTGCTTTATAAGTTTTATACAAGTAATAAAGATCTTATTAGAAGATCTTAAAGGGGGACTTGTTGGAAGAATATCCATATTTAAGTGTTACTTCTTTCTAAAAACTCCTATAGTCATATTTACATCAGCTAATGTCTCGTGTGGTACAAAGTGCTTGGATTCGAGTGTCCTTGGTTAGAGTCAGAGCGATGTCTTTGTTGAGACTGCCATTACATTCCTAAGATACGGAGCACAGCTAGACTGGGGAAACAGCAGGGGGGGGGGGACAGGAGAAGGAGGAAGTAGACAGGAGTTCCGGGGTTTTGGTAGACCGATCTGGACCGGGCTAGGGAACGCTTGGGTGCTGGGTTGGTCTCAGGTTTGTCCTCTAAGCTTTGAGAATCCATCCATCCATCTTCTACCGCTTATCCCTTTCGGGGTCGCGGGGGGTGCTGGAGCCTATCTCAGCTACATTCGGGCGGAAGGCGGGGTACACCCTGGACAAGTCGCCACCTCATCGCAGAGCCAACACAGATAGACGGACAACATTCACACTCACATTCAAACTACAAAATACCAACTATTGCCTGGAGATTGAATATAAACATCAGCGTATTGCCATAAAAAGAATCTGGGAGAGACTAGCAATTTGAATTCCCCATTGGAGGAATGCTGGTCAACGCAACAGTATGCATGGATTGGGTACAAAACAAAGCAAATGATCCACAATGATCTACTGAAAAAGGACAATGTTGGCATATAAAGCATCCTGAATGTCTTGATTGCCAATCAGGGACGGGCGAAGGAACCAGCGCTCAGATAGGAGAAAATAAGAAACACAAAATGAGGAAAACAGGAAATGGAAACAAAACTAAAAGCACTGGTCAGGAAATAACACAAAATGCCAGAAACCAATAATCATTGTCATAAGAGATTATGACAAAAATAATACACACATTTGATCACATTGTGAGGGTATCACGCCTGGTACAATGGTACCTGTCATTGATAAATGAGCGAATAGATTAAGTCTATAGGATGCAACATTGCAACTACCTGGGGAGCAAGAAAAACCCTTTGTCAGTCGAAATAGGCTGTCTTTCATGACATCAACTAGTTAAAGGCCTACTGAAATGAATTTTTTTCATTTAAACGGG
The DNA here is from genome assembly GCF_033978785.1 of Entelurus aequoreus. Taxonomy (NCBI): domain Eukaryota; kingdom Metazoa; phylum Chordata; class Actinopteri; order Syngnathiformes; family Syngnathidae; genus Entelurus; species Entelurus aequoreus. Next base: position 33,414,447 of record NC_084738.1, read on the forward strand.
GATAGCAGATCCATTCTATGTGTCATACTTGATCATTTCGCGATATTGCCATATTTTTGCTGAAAGGATTTAGTAGAGAACAACGACGATAAAGTTCGCAACTTTTGGTCGCTGATAAAAAAAAAGCCTTGCCCCTACCGGAAGTAGCGTGACTTCACAAGCTGGAGTGCTGCTCACATTTCCCTATTGTTTACACCAGCAGCGAGAGAGATTTGGACCGAGAAAGCGACGATTACCCCATTAATTTGAGCGAGGATGAAAGATTCGTGGATGAGGAAAGTGAGAGTGAAAGACTATAGTGCAGTGCAGGACGTATCTTTTTTCGCTCTGACCGTAACTTAGGTACAAGGGTTCATTGGATTCCACACTTTCTCCTTTTTCTATTGTGGATCATGGATTTGTATTTTAAACCACCTCGGATACTATATCCTTTTGAAAATGAGAATCGAGAACGCGAAATGGACATTCACAGTGACTTTTATCTCCACGACAATACATCGGCGAAACACTTTAGCTACGGAGCTAACGTGATAGCATCGGGCTCAAATGCAGATATAAACAAAAGAAATAAACCCCTGACTGGAAGGATAGACAGAAAATCAACAATACTATTAAACCCTGGACATGTAAATACACGGTTAATGCTTTCCAGCTTGGCGAAGATTAACAATGCTGTTGCTAACGACACCATTGAAGCTAACTTAGCAACGGGACCTCACAAAGCTATGATAAAAACATTAGCGCTCCACCTACGCCAGCCAGCCCTCATCTGCTCATCAACACCAGTGCTCACCTGCGTTCCAGCGATCGATGGAAGGATGAAGGACTTCACCCGATCATCCGTGGAATAGAGCACTATACTTCTCTTGTTTGGATGTTTTATTTGTCTTACTTGTTTGTGATTCATATTGAAGTGTGGGGGCCAGCTCTTATCTGGCATCTGACCGCTGATTGGTCTGTTGCCAATCATTGTCACATTGGCAAGAAAGGAGCCAATTAATGAACTTGTGGGTAGTCTAAAGGGACAAGCTTCAGTCCCAGGGCTGTTTTCCGCCTGGCACTAGTGTTTGACTTGTCTCAATTCAATAGTTAACATTATTTTTGGACATGCGTTGTAGTGTAAAACGTATATTAAACGACAAGGGGGCCTAATTTACTAAAGGTTTGCGTGTACTAAAACACGTGCAAACCTGAAAGCACACGCAAAGTTGATCTACTAAACGTGTGCAACGTGGATTGCGTTTGTCAAGTGAGCATAATAAGTTTGCAATCCATTTTGCATCTCTGTCTTCATTAATATGCAAAATATATGCTGATCATGAAAACGGCCACAATGAGAGGAGAAGATGCAAATATAATCATTTAGCATGCGCAATGGGATTCATCAACCATTTAGCCAGCACTTTTTTGCGTTTTATTTAGTTTGTGTCAGAGGGATGTGCAAACTGACAGTTCCACACACGGCTGCAGGATCAGTGATCGACAGCCAATGAACAGAGAATCCTCCGTCCTACGTGTGTGTGTTTTTGAATGGTCAAAAATAAAAATCGACATATCGTCTATTCAGCAACACCATTTCATAATATTATAGCTGCTAACGGACTTAGGGTGCTGACTAAACAAATTTAATTGAAAAAATCTTCTTGAAGTATGCATCTTTTGCGTCTTGAGCGGTTAAAAAAAAAGTGGTGTCAATGTAGATGCACTGTACAACTGCTTCTAAAATGCCCATAAAAAGTGGTACTTGTCTCCCGCATGTTTGAAAACATAGCAAAACGCCACAGGTGATAACATGATGATAACATGAATGTGCAGGAAATGAGTGTCTCGGAGGTGATGCCCTGTATAGGACACGCAAAATCCTCATTTAAATAAGGCGGTCTGCACCGCTTTACAATTACACGCACAGTCTTAGTAGATCACACGCAACACACCCACTGATAGTACACACTATTTTATAGATTGCACAAACTGTTTATTGTTTTATTTATATATTAGTAAATCAGGCCCAAAATGCACTAATATTGGCTTATTTTGTCTAAAGAATCTCATCTCTATATTGGATTTATAGTTGGATGGTGACAGTAGACGTTTAAACTGACCAATCAGAAAGGAGGGGAGTTGCCGGGCCACCTATTCAATGCCTGCCCCAAAGTGCCAAAAGGGTGGAATGCCACACGTGTCGAAACAGTTAAACCCAGCGTGAGCGCAATCAGAGTAGTTTTCATGCGCATGGATTTTGGCACTGTTTTGACTCCATAATCATTAAGCTACGCTAATTGATGTCACTCCCTAGGCACTAGATTCTCCGATATGTTTGCTCCCTGCTATTTTTACGCTGTGCTATATTTTGTTAGCTCTTCCTCTTTACACCTTTTTTTTTTGTAAACTGTTATTCATTATTAAAGACTTGGTTGACCCAACATGCAGCTATGTCCTTGCATCCTTGGGAACTGTGAACCAAATCATGAACAGACAGGAATGCTGTAGCTTTTCCGTGACGCACATGTGTAGGGCCAACATTTTTTGCTGCTAGGGGATACCTTTAAAGACTTCTCTTTTTAAGTAAAGCGTTTATAATTTGGCCAGAAATTGTACTGCAATCATGGTCAAAATTCTGTAGTCCCCTCCCCATCTCCCTGATTGAGGTTGGCAGATACGCAGCCGAATCCAACTCGATCGACTAGGCTACTCCAAGGAACTTCAAACTTCCATTGCCTCTTACTGGGGGTTGAGGTGCTGGGACCAAAATAGCGCAATAGACAAGCATCTTGTCAATAACAAATCTCTAACCAACACATTTTACACAGAAATTAGGCTATTTTCAGGAAGAAGTACGTCATGCCTGCGTAAAATATCACAAAAAATGGCAATCATATGGTTATTGTCAGTACTATCAGAAAACAATAGACAAAAATTAACTACAACCAACGCTAGCAATTGTTACACTGGTGAAAATAAGTAGAATATGCGTAGCAGCCTAATGTACGCCCAAAACTAAAGAGGAGACATTTAACCAAGGTATGCCTATAAACTACTGTTTCAAACTTTTCAGATTGCGATATAACTTGGTACATGTAGTCCACAATATGCAAACATGAATGAAGAATTATTTTATCATGTGATTTGGCTGTTTCCATACATTTCACACTGCCACGACAGCTGTGCTAATGTTGGAACACATTTCCTCAGCGTATCAGCATATTGAGAACCAAATAGGCGCTGACACTACTCATATCTACATAGGTTTTATTTGTTCAAAAAAATATTTTGCCCTGTCAGTTGGATGACACATCGACGTATAGGCTAACGGGCATATATTTCTCCCGTTGGCCTGTATGTCGATGTGTCATTGTCCGGGCTAACATGCTAAGCACGAACATACTAGCTTTGTTAGACTAGATCATAGACTGTATTGGACAATATAGTTTACATACTTAAATGCCCATTTCCATTTATTACAAGTAATAACAATACATAAATGCCTTACTTACCTATCAAGGAGAAAATTAGCAAGTTTGGCATCAGATGAAAAAATATTCTCCGCCTTCAATCGTCTCCATCTATCAAAGGCATCCCAGATACAAATCCTTGTTTTGTTCCTGGCTTTGTCATGAATGAGTTGAGAATCGTAACAACGCCTTTTAGATTTACTAAGGTCTGACATGTTTAATAACTTTACCAGTGGCAGTAGCCAGACGAAGATGGTGGTGCATAACTGGCAACCTGGATGTGACACACTGACAGACTTTCTAATTGGTCAAACGGTAGAGGGCAAGACATCGAAATGAAAACAATAACACGATTTCGAGGCTGTAAATTTCATTTTGAAATGAGCATATCCCGGCTGAACTTCTGTTATCAGTTACAGAGGTATTTGAAAAGAACATGATTTATTAATTCCATTTAATGATGACTTGACTTGAAATTATTACATATGGCTCTTTTAATGCACCCTTTAACTATCATGTCAGTAGACTTGTTATGGAAGCGCTAAAAACTACGGCTACAAAAAAGATGACAGGGAGAAGACGTTGAAGTGGAGCCATGTAAATAAGACTGTCCACTAAAACGGTGTATACTGAAGAGACGGTCAGAAAGCGGCTTGAAGATGATTTGTAAACCATAATCTATGCAACATTTTGACCAAAGAACCACCATTACATGTTATGTAGACCACAAAGAAGTGTTTTAAAGAATAAAATGACCCCTTTAATGCGCCTTATAATCCGGTGCACCTATTTTATGAAAATAGACCTGAGTAGACCCGCTCATCGGCAGTGCCATAGGCGCCGATCCCGTTGGTGCTTTGGGACAATGCCGAGCACCCACGTGGGATTGATGGCAACTTTCAATCTTTAAAACAATTTTTTTTAAATCAATCTTGTTGTAGTTAATTTTGTGGCGGGTTTGGTCCGTTTTACAAAATAATAAAGCCACAAATCATATGGGATTTGCTGAACGTCTATTTTTTTTTTCAATACACACACACCGAGCACCCACTGGCAGAAATGGCTATGCCTATGGGCAGTGCGCCTTACAATCCGGTGCGCCATATGGTCCAAAAAATACGCTATATTATACAGTAGAGTACTTGCAAATTAGACAAAGAAGTGGACAGAACAGCTAAGTGTAAAATGTTATATAAAAAACATTGACTTTTTTTAAACAATCAACATTTCTTAACAGAACACAAAATTACCAAAATTGTGTATCGTTGAGTACTTGTATTGATTCCCAGATAACATGAGTTGGTACCGTATCGATTCAAATGTGAAAGGTGCACATCCCTGAAAATAACCGAATTAAGCAGTTCCAATGTTTACCATTCTTAACAACCTCTAGTTCCACTGTGATCTGACCTTGGCTGGTAAATAAATTGACTTGATTTGAACCATCTTCAGCTTGTGTGTGAGAGTTACATCTTCTCCTGACCTGTTCAGCAAGCTGCCCTTGGGTTTCCACATTATAATGTTTTTCTTCTCTTCCTGCACTTCTATTTTTGCTAAAAGTCCTCAGAGTAATCACATCAGACATAAACATGCAGACATTCTCCCCTGCATGTGCACACAGTCACTCACTTTGCAAAAACGAACACCACACACACACGCGCACACACACACACACACACACACACACACACACACACACATGCACACTGTCCTCCGGGCAGATGTGCACGCTTGAATGACCCTCCTGTCTCTGGGTGGGCGCTAAAAAAAGAATCACTCCTCCCACCGCATTGATTGAATTGCATAATGAGCGTGATGTCAGCATTGTTCTTCCCACGGTAACAAGTGACGCCTGACGATGTGGATTTAAGGGGTAGGGAAAGCGGGGGGGATAAGGGAGAGGGGAAAAAAGCTGAGAGTGGCAACAATGAAAGGCAAAGTCAAAGATGTATTCGGTGATCACACATCATCCTAAATCCCACACTGACCCTGCAATACACAGAAGCATCCTGCTGGCAGCATGATGTGGCACATTTGGTTTACTCAGAGCAACCCGCTGTTGGCCGTTGACACTTCTTCTCAGCAATGCTTTCATGACTCAGAATTGTTGCATCACCACTGAATTGTTTATTTGTCCTTCTGAGCTTTTTAAAGCCGACAACTATAACTGACAATATATTATTGTTCTTTGCCCCAACAATATCATCACCATCACAAAGTGGTATTATTGAGCTAATCCTACGCGTACTTGTTTATGTTTATTAGTGTCTTAATGTAGGTTTCAATTAAGGAAGTGTTCTGTTCATCAGCACAGATTTCACCAAAGCATTTGAATAATTTTGGAATGGTGCTTGAATATACAAACAAACACATTTTTCCCCAAAACACTCTTTTTGTTTAATGGAATGTTGTGCCTTGCAAGTTAAACAGATTATTGATTAAACTTCTTCAATAATATAAATACAGTCATCCCAGGCTACATCAATTAGGCATTTTAGGCAGAAAAATGTCTAAATAAACTAAAAGTATCAATACTACATTAGTATTGGCCACTAGATGGGAGCAAACACATCAAAATTGGCTGTTCAGAATCATGGCCACTGATTGGCTCAGCCTCAGAAAACATTATAGTATTATATATAAAAGAGGTATAATACTATTCTATATCAAATCTGCCACTTGTTTTTCAACTGAAAATATCAAACATTCCCTTGACAAAGGACAGGTGGTCGGTGCAGTATTTCGAGACTTAAAAAAAGCATTTGATACAGTCAATCATGACATTTTAATTTCAAAATTAACTATATTCAACTTATCCAAACAGTCATTGTTCTGGTTTGAGTCATATTTAAAGGGCCGTAAATAATGTGTCATCATTAACATTGTGAGATCTTCCTTCCGCAAAATTTAAACAGGGATACCTCCGGGTAGTGTCTTGGGACCGATACTATTCAGTCTATACATCAATGACCTACCAGATGTATGCATAGATATAGAACTACAGATGTATGCGGATGACACAGTCGTATATACATCAGGTAAGACCTGTACTCTAGTTGCTGAGAAGTTAAATGCTAAATTAGACAAAATAGTGTCTTGGCTGGCATCATCCTGTTTAACCCTAAACACTAAAAAGACAAACTCTGTCTGCTTCTCCATAAAAAAGCTACCTCAAACAAACCTGAATATAAAAATCAATGAGGAGCTTATTGAACAAGTAACTGAAGTAAAATATTTGGGCATAATCATAGACTACCAGCTGAATTTTAAAAGTCACATTAAGAAAATGTGTCAAACCCTGAAGGCTAACCTAGGCTGTTTTAAGATTTTAATAAACTGCTTAACTCTCAGCTGTGCTTTTACTTTTATGAATTCAATGATTCTTTCACACATCTCTTATGGCTTAACTACATGGTCCCAGGCACACCAGTCATCAATCAAGACCATTGAGTGTCTCTATAACCGCGCTTTGAAAGTCCTAGACAAGAAGAGTATACGATATCATCATTGCCAAATTCTAACCAAATAAAATATTTTAAGTTTTACCAATTTAATATTGTTACACACAGTCAAACTGTTTTTTTAAATGCTTAAATAACTCTGCTCCCCAATTGCTCTGCAAGGCAATTACAAGACTGCGAAGTGGTACCACATCTACCACCCGAGCAACGTCAAAAGGCAACTGTTGCGTCCAGTGCCGGCCCAAGCCTCCATGGGGCCCTAAGCAAAATTTGATTTTGGGGCCCTCTATTTCTGCCAATAATATTGATTGTTGATCATTCACACACCTGCTATAAACTCATTGCGGCTCTGGCAGTGTTGTTTACATTATCCTATTGTCAGCCTGGTATGTCTTTACAAATGGCATGTCATTTATAAAGATATGAGGGTGGCCCAGTTAAGAACATAAATAATACCAATGAATGAACGAATGATGTCCAGAGTGCCACATATGGTTCCTAATCTTAAAATGTAGAAAACATTCAGCTACAAGAGTGACCTGGGGTTGAACAGTCCAAGTGATAAAGCTTTGTATTTACAGTAAAAGTGTCATCTTGTCTCATCAGTCTTGTACATATTAGTCTTTAATTACTAGTTTATATTTTTAGTTAATTGTTCATATTTAATGTTTACTTTGTACAAAGAGAGCGCAGTCTACTGAAGTTAAATTCCATGTGTGTTAAACATAACTGGACAATAAAGCTGATTCTGATTTACTTTATTATTGCACCTATGTTGACCCAATCCCGCTGTCCCTCGGCTGCCAGTTTTAAGGACTTTTTGGAAAATAATTTGCAGCAAAGGCAATAGACTGCATCTTTACTTCTTGAATAAGTCAGCCAGCTACGCTTGACTTTTTCCCCATTGACTAGCTGTCTGTAGGTATAATGATAATGAAAACTTCAGCCATCATGCCGTTTGGGGAATGAAAAGTTCTCCTTAATAGACAGTGGTCCTCTGATCACCTGCTCAGTCCTGTCTGAATCTGAGAGGAAAGAAGGCCACTCAGCTGGGTCAACTGGCGGAGCTGATGATGGTCCATGGTGTGAAGGGGACGTTGTGGTGGAAGATGCTGAGGAAGTGACCAAAGAAAGACAATGACTAAAAAAGAAGGACATATAAGGTCATTAAATTGCACTGTTGGACATAATTATTAATCTCAGAATGTTCTGCAGTACAATGAGCAATTATAAAGGGTGTTTTGCAGTTAACTTACTAGATAAATCAGCTGTGGTTTCAGACATGGAGGGGACAGTGGGCACAGAGGATGGAGGTGTGTGAGAGAGCACTGTAGAGGATGGAGATGGACCTAAGATGAAATACATACATACATACATATAGGCACACATATTAATGAGATACTTTGACTATATTAATTTCCCTTCAGGTGTAATGTTTATACTAAGAAATTAAATGTATACTGTATGGTGACAGTCTTTTCCTCACCTGATTCATCACTCACAGTTGAGCCTGAGGATGTGGACTGGCTCTGGGCTGATTCTGTGCCTCCAAAGTATTTTAACAATGCTCCTGGGGAAGTTTCACATAACTTATGAGTTGATGTAAAAAATAATGTTTATTTTACTCACATAAATTACCGTGCTCTGCTGCAAACAATTTGTGCAAACAACATATCTCACTAGTAACCTGATGCTAAAAACATATTGCTAGCACCGCGCTAGCTAGCTAACGTCACCTAGCTAAAGCTAATTACAGCTACAAATCTCTTTGATAAACTTTTTATTACCAAGTCATGCAAACATACCTTTATCATGGCATTTTTTCTCCTCTTCCACTTTCTTCTTCTTCCTTTTTTCTGCACCTGAAGGATATGTCCTTTTTTGTGACATTGTTTTGCCTCTATCTGCGCTTTAGATGCCCGGCCCCAGTGCGCATGTCTGGCATTGCACGGCAGGCGGCAAACGTCACAGGTGCAGCAGAGGCAGCTTAAAGAGAGGCAGGAAGAATCACTAGGCCTAGATCAGCAGCATGCAAAAAATAAAAATAACAATTTTTTGTTAATTGCTTTTGGGGCCCCCCTGGTGGCCGCGGGGCCCTAAGCAAGCGCTTAGTACGCTTATGCCTTGGGCCGGCTCTGGTTGCGTCCCATTACGTAGAACATCTTTTGCCCAGACTGCCTTTTCAATAAAAGGATCACAACTGGACCCCAGGAAGACTAGCAGTCGCCTTGGCGTCAGCTAATGGGGATCCATTCAATAAACAATAAACAACTATGGAACTCTCTACCTGACAATTTGAAAAATATACCTTCACTTGTCACTTTCTTTTTTCTTTTTTTTTTTTTTTATAATGTCCTGCCCAGCTTCTCGGGCAAATCATATAGCAGATGTAGATGCCCATATCGGCTGTTCAGATTTACTTTACAAAAGAGAAGTGTAGGATACTTCTCTTGTTGCCTTACTTGTATTTTGACTTTATTAAATGTATTTATATTATCATTTGGTGCAGCCGGGCCGGAGCAGGAGGGGATAGAAAGAGAGAAAAAGGAAGACAGAGGGGGGAATTGTGGGGACAAGAGGGGGATTAGACAGAGAGACAAAAACAACAACAGCAAACACAACAACAACAACAACAACAACAACAGAGCAACATCAGCAAATACGACATGTACAAATATGATGGTAAAAGTAATAGCAAATAAGCAGTTAGCGAAAATTTTAAAAAAAAATACAGAAATGACAATGAGCATTATTACACTAAAAATGGAGCAATATGAATACCAATAGAAATAGTGCTATTGATAATAAACAATACCAGTACTTTACCTTTATTATCAACAATACAATTGTTCAAATGCAACAATACATATACGTAATGATAACTTGAGATACGAAATAATGCAGAAAAATGGAGGGGAAGAAAGAGAAGCAACCTACATTAACCTTGTAGATTGTTATAGTAACAATAGGTTAAGCTTTGTCAGTGTGCCATGTGTTATACCCAGTTTACCCTAGGGCAACAACGTTAATATATGTTTGATGAAACGTGATCATGTGCATGAGTGTATGTGTGCATATGTACTTGTATATGTACAGTATGTGTATGTGTGCTTGTACAGTGAATGTATATGTACAGTATGTGTATATGTGTGTACAGCGAATGTATATGTACAGTATGTGTATATGTGTGTTTGAACAGTGAATGTATATGTACAGTATGTGTATATGTGTGTTTGTACAGTGAATGTATATGTACAGTATATGTATGTGTGTGTTTGTACAGTGAATGAATGTGTAGTATGTGTATGTGTGTGTTTGTACAGTGAGTGTATATGTACAGTATGTGTATATGTATGTTTTTACAGTGAATGTATATGTACAGTATGTGTATACACTTGTCACTTTCAAAAAACAAACAAAATTGTAGCTAGTTGAGCAACAATCGTATTCCCATGTTTAGTTTTTACAAATGTGTACTAATTGGTTCTTATCTAGTTTGCATGTCAGGGTTGCCCCTGACAGTTTGGTTGCGTTTGTCTTAGTTTCCTGTCAGTGTTTTTATTGGGGTGGGGGCTATGAGTAGCTGTGCAGCTGGGGAGGCACAGCTATTCCTCACCCCAGTGGGTCTGCAAGAGATGGCGCCATCATCTCCGAGGGGTCTGCAACAGACGGCGCCATCCTCTCCGGTGGACCAGCAGACGCCACCATGCTCTCCGGTGGGCCAGCAGGGGTCTCCACCACCCTCTCCGGTGGGCCAGCAGGGGGCGCCGCCACCATCCTTCCCGGTGGGCCAGCAGGGGGCGCCGCCATCATCCTTCCCGGTGGGCCAGCAGAGGGTGCCGCCATCATCCTTCCCGGTGGGCCAGCAGAGGGCGCCGCCATCATCCTTCCCGGTGGGCCAGCAGAGGGCGCCGCCATCATCCTTCCCGGTGGGCCAGCAGAGGGCGCCGCCATCATCCTTCCCGGTGGGCCAGGAGAGGGCGCCGCCACCATGCACTCCGGTGGGCCAGCAGAGGGCGCCACCACCATGCACTCCGGTGGGCCAGCAGAGGGCACCGCCACCATGCACTCCGGTGGGCCAGGAGAGGGCGCCGCCACCATGCACTCCGGTGGGCCAGCAGAGGGCGCCACCACCATGCACTCCGGTGGGCCAGCAGAGGGTGCCTCCACCATGTACTCCGGTGGGCCAGCAGAGGGCACCACCACCATGCACTCCGGTGGGCCAGCAGAGGGCGCCACCATCCTCTCCAGTGGGTCCTCCCACGCCTGTGGACGAGCCGCCTCGACAATTGCGGCGGCGTTCAACTCGCCGTCGCCACCTGACTCTTCCCCGCTGGTTCTGGGGACACTTTGCCTGGCGGCCCACCTCCTTGTCCTCCCTCCACCCTCCCGTGACTTTGGACTGGTTTTTTTGGTGGTGGGGGATTTTCTAAAACGTCTAGTATCCGTTATGGGAAGGGGGGCTACTGTCAGGCTTGTCCCTGACAGTTTGGCTATGTCTTAGTTTTTCCTCTGCGTTTGTCTGTTTCCTGTCTTTAGTTCCTGTCAGCACTCTTATTTTGGTTATTTCCTGATTGTCTCCCTGAGTGCTTTTTCCCCACAGCTGTGGCTGATTGGCACCTGGCCACACCTGGTGTCAATCAACCAGCTGCTATTTAAACCTGTCCTGCCCTCCAGTCACTGCTGGATTAATGTCATGAATACTTGTAGCTCCTACCTGTTACTTGTCTCTGTTCCTGTATGCCGTGGACTGCTTTCTGTCTTTTTGTTCCTAGTTCCTGTTTGCTGGATCCTGTTTCCCGTTTTCCAGCTTGGCGTTCCTGGTTTGTGTCTTTTCTTTATTTTTACTTTTGGACATTAAATAATGTTTCTCCGCACAATGCCTGCCGCCATATCTGCATCTTGGGGTTCGTCAACAACTCATTGTGACAGATGGCTGCCAACCTGGAACTCTCAAGTTGCTGCAATTTAAAGTTCATTGAGGGAAAACGCCGAACTAAAACAACAATAAACTGAATTTAACAGTATTTGCATTAGCTGGTAAGGGGCTGGGGTGTAAATAGCTGATAGCACGTTTGGTTGGAATTGAGAATGAATCTGGATGAGAATAAAAGGAATAAAAAGGGGAAATGCTCAAATATGAAAAGACAGTTGAAGTATTTTCCAGTAGTATTGTAGAAAATGCAATCATTGAGTCAGAGTTTTTGTGGGACCACAAAGTTATTCCGTGTGTCCTCACATGACTGCGGCTTCCTAAACTGTTTCTATTCCTGCAGATGTGCCACCTCACCTCAAACCTCCAAAAGTAACGTGCACTTTTAAAAAAAAAAAAAAAAATTTCAAGACAATCTCATTTAAGTTTCATCAGAGGGCCCCTTGAGAGGCCAGAGGAGGATAGAGGAGGGGGAAGAAGCAGAGAGGAAGGAGATGCTGTGCTGTCAGCTCACAACATGGTTGTAGAGACGCTCTTCATCTCCAGTCCCAAGGTGTTTCACTTCATCACATTTTTTGTTTGTTTTTTCATGGTCTATCAGAGAACAGCCATGGAATGTTTTCTTTTCATAGCATAACTCTTTTGACATGCATCACAAAATAACAACAGCAACAATAAAATGTAAAATGTAGTGATTTTCTATAGCTCCTTAAAGATGCTAGTATTCTTGTATTTCAGTTTACATTTCTCCAAGGCTTCACCTACAGCTGTGAAATGTAATTACCTCCACCTACCCCAAAATCTGTTTTATATTGACGTTTTTTCTCTTTTTTGTGCACAAGTTTAAAAATATAGGCACAAAAACAAGCAAACGCAAAACAGTTTTGGTTTTAAATCATATTGCTAAATGTTTACATTTGAATGTCCATCTCCCAATTATGTGTGCTGAAAATCTGCATATAAAAAAAGACAAACACACTAAATGGATTGTGCTTGCTCTTTTTTCTTATTTAAAGGTGATGTTTGCAACTTGCTCACAGTTACATGTTTCAAAGGAAAAAATATAACAAGAACGCCATTGGCGAGCTTGTTGTCAAAGGGTGCGTCGTGTGAGACGACGAAGGTTGTAGGAATTTTAAATGCGTACGAACGATGAGGCAACGTGCAGTAATAAAGGGTATTTAATGATTAAACAAACAAAAAGCGAGAGCAACAGGGAAGTGCTCTGACTGGAAAGACTATAAAGGAAACAAAACGAAATACTTGAACACAGCAAAAACACTTACAAGGAATGTGGAGCAGACAGCGTTCACATGGAAAGAATCGTCTATAGTGACCGGTGAATAATGTCCCTACAACCCAAAGGTGTCGCAAGCTCATCTCATGTAGTGCTAATTACAAACATAAAACAGGTGAGGGGAAAATTGATCAATGGCAGGCATAAAGCTGCTGCAGGAAAGGGCAAAACATGAAGTGAAAAACCACAAAACAAGAGCGCAAGAAAGGAATTAACACTACACCCAGAAAATTGCCAAGAACCTCAAAATAAGGCACGGCGTGGTGTGACAAGTCGTGACAGAATGCCCCCCCCAACACAACGGATGCCAGACGCTCTAGAAAACAAAACCGAAAAAGTCTAAAGTTACGGGAGGGCAGACAGAGGACCAGGTGGTGGGTCGCCTGGCCTTATGTCCTCACAACCAGCAGGGAAGAGTCAGATGGTGGCAGCGAATAGACTGCCGCTGTAGCTGGCGGGGTTGGCGACCATGGAACGGCGACATCCGTGGTCGACGAGGAGGCGGACGCAATTGGCCACGGCGCACCAGCTGTAACCGTCCATATGGGTGGCACCCGGCCGCCCACATTGGCTTAAAAGATGTATATAATGGGTTTCACTATCTAAAGCTCTTTGAGTCTCTAGAAAAGCGTTATATAAAAAATTAAATATACTTCACCCCTGCAGTATAACTTCTCAGCATATTGAATTTAACGTGAAAATACACCGGGCATATTTTTCAGGATGTGACTGTCAGTGTAAAAAGTTTAGGCAAAATACACATATAATACAATTACTTTTCAAAATTATATAGACAGTAAACTCTCGTTTATTATGATTAATTAGTTCCGGGCCTAAACCTAGTAAATGAATAAATATTCACCCGGCCTCGGGATCTTTCTGTGTGGAGTTTGCATGTTCTCCCCGTGACTGCGTGGGTTCCCTCCGGGTACTCCGGCTTCCTCCCACCTCCAAAGACATGCACCTGGGGATAGGTTGATTGGCAACACTAAATTGGCCCTAGTGTGTGAATGGGAGTGTGAATGTTGTCTGTCTATCTGTGTTGGCCCTGCGATGAGGTGGCGACTTGTCCAGGGTGTACCCCGCCTTCTGCCCGATTGTAGCTGAGATAGGCTCCAGCGCCCCCCGCGACCCCAAAAGGGAATAAGCGGTAGAAAATGGATGGATGGATGGATGGATTTTAGATTTTTACAGCCCGTGCAAAAAAGCATAAACATTTAAAAACACATTTTAAATATAATGATTGTAAGATACATCCTCAGATACACTGGGACACATCCTCAGTGATGTGCCTGAGATCACCGGGGGTTTCGGGTCTTTCAACATCATACCCCCTCCCTCAGGTGACCCAGCCAGGGTTGATCAGACCCCAGCTTGTGTCCCAGTAGCATTGGCCCACAGTTCGCTCCTCCTGATCCAAAGCCATCTAGAGGCTCTCTCTGCTGCCTCCATGGTGGTCTTGATGGCCTTCCTTTTTCCATCACCTGTGATGCCAAGTAGTGTGAACACCTTGCACAGTGAGCGGCCAGCAAAGCCTCTACACCCCACTTCAATGGGCTCACAGCGTGCCCTCCAGCCTCCTCTGCGGCATTGCTCGACTAGCTCCTGGTACTTTGACCGCTTCCGCTCGTTTGCCTCCTCTATGCGATCCTCCCAAGGAACTGTCAGCTCTATCAGTAGCACCTGCCGTGAAGACACTGATGTAAGCAAGATGTCTGGCCTCAACGAAGTTGTTGTAACATAGTCTGGAAACTTGAGCTGCTTGCCCAAGTCCACTCGAAGATCCCAGTCCAATGCTGAGGTGAGGAGCCCGGCTGCTGGTTTGGGCTGTGACTGTGGCTGCTCTCCAGCCCTGACAAAGGCAATTCTCCTCTTGCCAAGTTGTTGCTTGCTGCTGTTGTTTTTGGCCACGGCTTTAGCTATGGCTTCAGCAATTGGTCGTGCCACCAGCGGTAGCGGCCCTCCCCCAGAGCTTTAGAACAGCTGCTTAGGATGTGCTCCAGCGAGCCTTTCCTGGAGCACAGCACACAGGCTGGAGATTGGCTGGGCTGGGTAGGACGTCGTAGACAGCTTGAACCATGAACTTAATGCGCTGGGGTTCAGCCAGCCTGATCTCAGACCAGGTCACCCTCCTCTCCAGTGCACCCTCCCACCTTGTCCATGCTCCCTGCTGCTGCATACCCACCATCCTGCTGGTTCGTTCCTCCTCAACCTCTGCACGCACCTCCTTCAGGACTAGCTGGGTTTGTCTTTACCACGTGCCTTCTCATAGTGAGGTTGGGTGAAGGCTCCCAGCCCAGCACGGCCTGTTGCCACCGTGCCCACCAGGGCCCTATGTCTCAGCCGAGACTCAGCAACCTCCAGGCTTTCCTGAGCCCTCCACTTCCTGCCAGTTCGCACCACAATGCCTGCTGATGCCACTTTAGAGTCCTTGGAGTCACGATAGAGCAAAGCCTCTCGAGTGCGAGAGACCCTGAAGTCCTCGTCCAGGCTACTAAAGGGGAGCTGGAGCTTGTTGGTCTTCCCATACAGTGCTGTGCTGCACAGGCTGCGTGGAAAGCCCATCCATCGGCGGAGGTAGCTGCTGATCTTCCTCTCCAGAGTCTCCACTGTTGATAGAGGAACCTCCTACAACAACAGAGGCCATGCTGGTAAATCCACGCCTTAAACCGGCCAGGTAAGCCAGACTTGTCTTCAGCCAATAACCAAGTCTCCAGTTCTTTGATGGTCGTTTGGATCGCTGCAGTATCCCTGAGACTACAGTCGAAAAAATTGCCCAGGCTCTTGACCGGTTTCTCTGTCATAGATGGGATTGCTGTGCCATCCACGAAGAAGAGGAACTTGTCTGCCAGCTTTCCCTTCTTCAGAACCATCGACCTGGATTTAGTTGGTTTAAAGCTCATTCTTGCCCAGGAGATGAGCTTTTCCAGGCCCTGGAGTATCCATCTTGCGCCAGGCACTGATGTAGTTGTGACAGTGAGATCGTCCATAAAGGCTCTGATGGGGGGCTGTCGAGTTCCAGACTTCGACAGAGGGCCTCTGAATTCCGTTTCAGCTGCCTTGCCTACCATGTTCATGGCTAGGGCAAAGAGGCAAACTGAGATTGTACACCCAGTTATAATGCCTTTTTCAAGCCTGTGCCAATCTGATGTTATGCTCCCGGAAGTGACCCTGAGCCTGAAGTTCCCGTAGTAATTCAGGATAAGGTCTTTGATCTTCTTGGGTACATGGTGTCGGTCCAGGGTAGTCTCCACGAGCTTGTGGGGTATGGAGCCGTACGCATTGGCAAGGTCAAGCCAAAGCACAGCAAGGTCTCCCTTACCCTCCTGCGCCTCCCTGATCATTCGGGAAACCACACCGGTATGTTCCAGGCATCCTGACACACCTAGGATTCCACCTTTCTGGACCGAGGTGTCGATGTAGGCTTTCTTGAGGAGGAAGTCAGTCAACCTTCTCGAAAGGATGCTGAAGAAGATCTTTCCCTCAACGCTAAGGAGCGAGATGGTCCTGATCTGCTCCAGCTTGGTGGAATTTTCCTCTTTAGGTATCCAAACACCCTCAGCCTGCCTCCACTGGTCTGCAACAGTTCCTCTGCGCCAAATCACTCGCAGGATCCTCGAAAGGATTCTAAGGAGTTCCGG
This sequence comes from Entelurus aequoreus, assembly GCF_033978785.1. Taxonomy (NCBI): domain Eukaryota; kingdom Metazoa; phylum Chordata; class Actinopteri; order Syngnathiformes; family Syngnathidae; genus Entelurus; species Entelurus aequoreus. The sequence goes on from NC_084738.1 coordinate 33,431,231, forward strand.
GCATCGCTTGTACACCTTGTAGGGTACTCCACTGGGTCCTGGAGCTGAACTGGCTCTGGCTGCAGTAACAACCTCCTGGATTTCCTTCCAGGTGGGCTCGCTGGTGATGAATTTGACAGTGGGAGATGGTATGTCCAATAAGGCACTGAGGGGCCCTAGCTCTTTCTCTTTTTCAGGGTCGCTCAGGTAGTTTTTAACACGATGAAATGATTTAATATTTGATTGTATATATTTTATTTATATTTACATTTAAAAAATGTAAATGAGTGATGTAATATAAATACATAATTTCCTTTTTATTTTTAATGTTTTATTTGTTCTATTAATTTAATAATTTTTTTATTCTTATTTATATTATTAAATATATTATTCATACTTTATAGAGCTTTATGTTATTTCCTTAAAATTAAATACTTAAAGGGGTTGTTTGCACAAGTTACACGGATGCCTTGCTAACTACAGAATTTGTTTTAAGAGGCAAATCCCGCACTCTTACGTCTTTCAACAAGTCATGACGTAACTACGTACGTACGTGTGTAACACGTGGACGCACATTAGCGTTGGGTGTTGTTAGCAACTGATAGCGAGTGGATAGTTAGCATTAGCTGCATTGAATGTATATTCTATCATAACAACAACATGACTGCAAATTGTTCGTTATATATATATATATATATATATATATATATATATATATATATATATATATATATATATATATATATATATATATATATATATATATATATATATATATATATATATATATATAAATACTTGACTTTCAGTGAATTCTAGCTATATATATATATATATATATATATATATATATATATATATATATATATATATATATATATATATATATATATATATATATATATATATATATATATATATATGTGACGGTCCACAACTGTATGTGGCAAAATGCAGCTCCACACTGCTGTCGCTTCAACATATCACTGGCACCAGGTGGATTATGAATTTATTTTATTACAGTGTCCTGCAAAACAGTGCAAATTGTGAGACTGTGAGTCCACTTGGGTCACGGGATTATCAATTGGAAGGCGTCACAGTTCTGAGCACTTCCCGCAGGTAAAGTACATACCACTTCTCGCCAGTAACAGGCGCTGTTGCAACACTTCATTCATAATTTAAACAAGCATAATGAACGTCTGTTTCTACACGTTGCATATATATATATATATATATATATATATATATATATATATATATATATATATATATATATATATATATATATATATATATATATATATATATATATATATTGATTTTATTATATAAATAAAATAAATACTTGAATTTTAGTGTTCATTTATTTACACGTATACACACACACACACAACACTCATCTACTCATTGTTGTACTTGAAAGTACAATGCTTTGTTAATCAGAAACAGAATCAGAATCAGAATCAGAATAGTTTTATTGCCATTGTTTGAGAACGGGTTCACAAACTAGGAATTTTTTTTGGTGCAAACGTGCGACATAAAACACATGTAACACATATTTGGTATAAAAAGAGCTGTGACTGAGCTATCAGATAGACTTAGAAGAGATTCAAGGAATTCAAGGAGCTGCTGTTAGGAGTTCTTGTTCATTTGCCTGATGGCCGAGGGGAAAAAACTGTTCAGGTGGCGGGAGGTGTGGGTCCGGATGGAGCGTAGTCTCCTGCCTGAGGGGAGAGGGGAGAATAGTGTGTGTCCAGGGTGAGAAGAGTCAGCTGTGATCCGACCCACACGCCTCCTGGTCCTGGAGGAGAACAAGTCCTGGAGGGATGGGAGCTTGCAGCCAATCACCTTCTCCGCAGCACGTACGATGCGTTGCAGTCTATTCTTATCCTGGACTGTGGCGCCGGGGAACCACACTGTGATGGAGGAGGTCAGGATGGACTCTATGATGGCTGAGTAAAACTGCACCAGCATCTCGGTCGGCACCTTAAGTTTCCTCAGCTGCCGCAGGAAGTACATCCTCTGCTGGGCCTTCTTGATGAGGGAGCTGATGGTCAGCTCCCACTTGAGGTCCTGGGTGATGGTGGTGCCCAAGAAACGGAAGGAGTCCACAATGGGGACGGGGGTGGGAGAGTCAATCAGGGTGAGGGGGGATGGTGGGGCTGTGACTTTCCTGAAGTCCATGATCATCTCCACTGTTTTCTGGGCGTTCAGCTCCAGGTTATTGAATTGTCCATCCTCTTTCTATTCTGTCACTATTTTTCTAACATGCATGCTGAACACCCTCTCTGATGATGCATTGCTGTGTGGCACGCACAAAAGTGCTTTCATCAAATGCACGAGAGTGTGGAATCTTCCATCTCTCCCTAGCATGGCCCAAAACCGGTCAATCCTTGCTTCCTGGGGAAGATCTTCCCTGGCAAGCAATTGGTACTCCAGTACTTGTACCCGGAGGCTGGTCAGGTCCAATCGCAGCTGCGGCAGACTTTTTTTTGGGGGGCGTGGCCTCCAGCTCCGGCTGAATACAGGGAGTTTGTCAGGAGAAAATCTCTGTCGGGAGGTTGTCGGGAGAGGCGCTGAATATCGGGATTCTCCCGCTAAAAACGGGAGGGTTGGCAAGTATGGTGTGTGTGTGTGTGTGTGTGTGTGTGTGTGTGTGTGTGTGTGTGTGTGTGTGTGTGTGTGTGTGTGTGTGTGTGTGTGTGTGTGTGTGTGTGTGTGTGTGTGTGTGTGTGTGTGTGTGTGTGTGTGTGTGTGTGTGTGTGTGTGTGTGTGTGTGTGTGTGTGTGTGTGTGTGTGTGTGGGCGAGACAGGGTGAGTGACCGTCGTAAACACCAATAATTTTTAGCGGGCCTGCAAACATTTTTATTGCATAATCTTTGTAATTGTGTAAAATATTGACAGTTTCAAAACAAATGTAAACCACTAATGGCCAAATAAGATGGCCAATGGTTTTCTTGTTATAGTTTTTTCTTTGAAAAATGTAACTTTGAGGATGTTGCAAACAGCACCTTTAATGAATATATATTATTTAATCAACTCAATAATTTGTATCTTCTCCATTAAACACCCACTACACAGTTTTCTTGGCATGTATCCAACAATAAGAGTCTGCTTCCAGCTACAGTATGTACTAAGGTTAGCACTATCCCTCCAGCACGTAGTGCCACTGATATCCCTGAGATGTCATTGACCTTCTGTTGTGACCCCGTATGAGCTCATAGCCTGCTACTCTACTACCGACCTGCACCCTCCTCGGTGGGATATTTTTTCTTGGTCACACTTCTCGAGTTTTCCTTTCACTTGTCCTTATGGAGCGGAGACTTTGGTCATGTGAGGTGACAGCAGTCAAAAGCAGTGCCAAGTTGCAGTCAGGCACAAGTGGTGTAAACACAGGACAGAAGCCTTCAAATACACACTTTAAAATATCAAATATCAAATACACACTTTATAATATCAAATACACACTTTATAATATTGAATATCAAATACACACTTTATAATATTGGATATCAAATACAACCTTTATAATATTAAATATCAAATACACACTTTATAATATGTAATATCAAATACACACTTTATAATATCAAATACACACTTTATAATATCAAATATCAAATACACACTTTATAATATCAAATATCAATACACACTTTATAATATCAAATATCAAATACACACTTTATAATATCCAATACGCACTTTATAATATCAAATATCAAATACACACTTTATATTAAATATCAAATACACACTTTATAATATCAATTATCAAATACACACTTTATAATATCAAATACACACTTTATAATATTACATATCAAATACACACTTTAAATAATATCAAATACACACTTTATAATATCAAATATCAAATACACACTTTAAATAATATCAAATACACACCTTGTAATATTAAATATCAAATACACACTTTATAATATCAAATACACACTTTATAATATCAAATATCAAATACACACTTTATAGTATAAAATACACACTTTGTAATACCAAATATCAAATACACACTTTATTATATCAAATATCAAATACACACTTTATAATATCAAATATCAAATACACACTTAATAATATCAAATACACACTTTATAATATCAAATATCAAATACACACTTTATAATATCAAATACACACTGTATAATATCAAATATCAAATACACAATTTATAATATCAAATACACACTTTATAATATTAAATATCAAATACACACTTTAAATAATATCAAATACACACCTTATAATATTAAATATCAATTACACACTTTATAATATCAAATACACACTTCATAATATGAAATGCGCACTTTATAATATCAAATACACACGTTATAATATCAAATACACACTTTATAATATCAAATATCAAATACACACTTAAGCGCTTCCATAGACACATTCACTCAGCGCTGATCATTTGGATCCCTTTGTTGTTGTTTTTATTTTGGCAACATGTATGGGGCGAGTGCCAACGATGGACTACTTCACAATATTCAAAAAGTCCCAATTGTATTCATTATTTTTCTAACGTATCTTAGGGCTGGTCTGATACCACATTTTCATGTGCGATACAGATGCTTCAATGAAGGATGGTCCCGATACCTATTTTTTTGTATTTCGACACTTTTCAAAATAAAGGGTACCACAAACATATTGTCATTATTGGTTTTGTTTTAACTAAAAATCGTATGATACATTAAACATATTTATTGCAATCAAAGAACAATTTTGGCCTTGAATAATATATTGAACTTACTAGGGAACTCCTCTTTTAGTAGTAAGTAAGCAAACAAAGGCTCCTAATTGGACCACTGACGTATGCAGTAACATATTGTGTCATTTCCCATTCTATTATTTTGTCAAAATTATGAAGAAAATTGATTATTAATCTACCTGTTCATTTACTTCAATATATGTTTACGTTCTGTTTAAACATGTTCTTTCTTCCCTTCTGTTTAAATGTAATAATCACTTATTCTTCTGTTGTTTGGATGCTTTACATTAGTTTTGGGTGATACTACCAATGTTGATATCAATCCAATAGCAAAGAGTTACAAGGTCATACATTGGTCATAATTAAAGTTCTGATGTGTCCAGGGACATATTTCCTTAGTTTATAAACAATAAAAAATGACAAAAGATGTTGTGATTTTGTGTAAACATTGTAGTATCGACTATGTACACTCTTATACTTGGTATCGTTACAGTCGTTGTCTGTGTAGAATACACCCATGGCATTTGTTTACATTCAGGAGCGCTAGCTTGCTGTTAGCGGTGAGCTATTATATATTCCTACGGTGTGTAGTGAAGCATGTTTAGCTATTCCTTGTCCTGCAGGGATGATACACGTAAGAAACGTACATTATGTGTCGCCATGGAGGCGAGGATTAGTAGTTTAGAAGTAGCTAAAACACTGCCAACTGCGAATGAATGTTAGCCACAAGCTAGCTAGCCATGTTTTAAAACACCTCTTCCAGAGCTGCGCTTCAGTTTAAAAAGCTTTACCTTTATCGTTAGTTTTCAAGCCAAAATATGTCCATTCTCCCTCTAATGTCTCCACATTTTGTCTGCTTGTAAGTTAAACATGCGTATGCATTGCCTAACATGTGCCAGTCTGCTCATTTTATTAGCATTGTCACGACGTGATGACGCCACGCCGTCATTTACGGAAAAAAGAAAAATACCTGTAGCAGTATAGTACCGTTTTTAATTCATTAGTACCGCGGTTCTTTATTAGTACAGATATAATACACAACCCTACTTAAATGTTGTATATTAGCCAATACTGATACCGATCCAATACTAATTTTCTCTTTTCTTGTTATAGTAATAGATTTGTACGCATAGTGAAGACATTAAAATAATCCTTCAGTTGTTCAAATATTGAAATGCCTACAACGTGACTCACATCACACAATAGTACTTTAAATACAGGTTTAAATGTAAGCTTTGAAACAAAAGGAATTATGGTTCTTAGTGTACCAAACTCACAGTGACCTCTACCTCAATGACATAGCAAAGATGTATTTGTATATTGCATCTGCATACTTCTTAGTTGCTGCCAGTGTTTGGGAAAGTGTTTCCAAACAAATCATTCACAATCCCTATGTGAGACAAGAACACACGTCTTTTGTCTTTTATGTGCATTCCAAGTAGTAAAAAACTGCTAGCAAGAGGAGGCTTACAATGCAGGTAATGGGGATACGATCTATCCTGCCTATAAAGCCCTCTAAAAACCTCCAAAAACCGCCAACATCTTTTTATGTGCATTCTGTGAGTTCGTATGCGATGTAATAACAGGCACAATCATGACAACATGTCATTTTTACACTATATATAACTTATTTATCCAAAGACATGCACCTGGGGATAGGTTGATTGGCAACACTAAATTGGCCCTAGTGTGTGAATGTGAGTGTGAATGTTGTCTGTCTATCTGTGTTGGCCCGGCTGTGATGAGGTGGCGACTTGTCCAGGGTGTACCCCGCCTTCCGCTCGAATGCAGCTGAGATAGGCTCCAGCAACCCCAAAAAGGGACAAGCGGTAGAAAATGGATGGATGGATGGATGGATACATATATATATATATATATATATATATATATATATATATATATATATATATATATATATATATATATATATATATATATATATATATATATATATATATATATATATATATATATATATATATATATATATATATATATTTTATTTTTTTAAATCATTATTCTTCTTAAAAAAAAATCATCTGTCCTGTCCAGCCATTCAAGAAAGTCATATTGTTGATGTAGATGCCCATATCTGCTCTACAGATTTACTTTAGAAAAGAGAAGTGTCGGATACTTCTTTTGTCGCCTTATTTGTATTTAACTTTATTAAATGTGTTATGTTTACAAAGGGAGAGTAGACGGCACAGACCACAAGGGGGAATTGTTACTAAGCTCTATGATTATATTATATATATATATATATATATATATATATATATATATATATATATATATATATATATATATATATATATATATATATATATATATATATATATATATATATATATGTATATATATATATATATATATATATATATATATATATATATATATATATATATATATATATATATATATATATATATATATATATATATATATATACATATATATAATAACAAACAATAATATAATGTAAACTAGAGAATGGAGTGTGACAAAAATCCAAGGGGGTGTATGGTGTGAGACTATGTGTAGGAATTAATGAGTGTGTTACCATGAGTGTCATGAGCCAATCTTTCGCCAGACCAAAGGGGGCAAGGCATATATATATATATATATATATATATATATATATATATATATATATATATATATATATATATATATATATATATATATATATATATATATATATATATATATATATATATATATATATATATATATATATATATGTGTGTACACACATACACACACATATTTATATTTATAATTATTGTTTTTCAAATCTATTTTTGATTTTTTTAATCGATTAAGAATCTTTTTTTTTTTTTGGACATCCCTACTACTCCCTTTTGGTTGAAGGAGCAGTGTGAGCAAAACAATGTATCATGATGTCAGAAAAGTAGTTCCTCTGTGTTAACACCTACAATAAAAGTGTCGCTATAACTTGGTGAATATGCAGGTCAAGCCTTGTAAATGACGCATTGTTAGAGAGTTTTATTTAGAGGTCTTTACAAGCAAAATAGATTAATCCTATTACCTGCATTGTCAGCCGCCTCTTACTAGCGGTATTTTTGCACCGAAAAGAGAAAAACATTGTTCTTGTCTCACATTAAGATTGTGAGAAATGATCTGCTAAAAAAAAAAAAATGCCGTTTGCCTTTTAAACATTTGGCAAAGTGAGAGCTTGATTTGAAAAGTGAGAACATGGTTTAGAGAAATGTAATTGTAGTTTTTCACCAATTCAAAAAAACTGCAAATAGGATAAAGACAAGTTGAGACATTTGGGTAAGGTTTTTGTGTCTCTGCAGCAAGTGACCTCAACGTCATATTTCCAAGTGATAGTTTGCCAGAAACTTCCAGCAAGTCTGATTTATAGCACCACACAAATGAAAGAGACTGAAGAAAATTTCAAAATCAAGAAAGAGGATTTGTGCCTACCGGAGGAAGCAATATACTCCCCATAAATTACACTCACAGGAGATTAGAAGCATCAGTCTGAGATTAAATGAATTTGTAAAAAAGTTTTTTTTTCTTCCTTTTAGGATAAATCTGGAAGCACCGCAAGATGGAGAAAGGCGAGGGGGAGATGAATGATGGATTCAGGGATTTAGGGTGAGTGGGTTTAAAAGTCTGGCTCCTCTTTAACATGAGCAAATGACTGAGGAGCTGAAAACAATGAATCTACAAGAGGAAGAGGCTCAGCTGGGATCAACACATTGTAAGAATTAATGAAGTTTTACGTTAGCATGGAGAAATAGACGTGCCGTTAAAAGGCTGTAAAGAGGCAGATAATTAACATATTGACTACGGCTGACAGTCCACACCTGTTCATGTCAGGGCATGAAGATACAATAAGCACTGTGTGACAGAGCATCTTGGGATATTATTCTTAATTTGAGAAACAATTATTGATTAATTATTATTGCATTTCAAAAATATTCTTTTACAAACAAAACCTACTACTGTACTACAAAAGTATTTTAAAAACAGAACAAATGTCCTGATTTAGTACTAGTATTTATTAATTTTTTATTTTCATTATTTCTATTTCAAATTTCTATGGTCTTAGTTTACATGTCTGAAAATTAAATGTTTTGATGTTTGAATTTCCCATCAATAAAGTATCCATTTATCCATTTACCGATCTAGTCATGACCGCCGGCACAAGCTAATGGGATACAATGTATCAATAAAGAAGAAGAAAACATTTTGGAGAAAATTAAATAAAAAGACACGAAATAGAGTGGAACTGAACTGACCTGAACTGAACTTTGTTTTGCTTTGTTTAGTTTCGATTCAAATTTAATTTAGTATATTTTGATTTCAGTTGGTGGCAGCACGGTGGAACAAGGGTTAGTGTGTTCGCCTCACAATGAGAACGTCCTGCAGCACGTCAACGTGCTAGAAATAGTTTCTGTTGTCTATAGATTGCAATTCTGTATTGCAGAAAAGGTGTTACAGATTATAGACATGTGCTGTCAGTGTAACAAAAGGGCGCATAGGTTGTAGAGCACAATAACGTGAATTTGGAGGGCACTTAATGCCAGTAGTACAGGCAAAATCCTCATTTAATTAATTGTATTCATTAGGGCGATCTGCACCACTTTTCAATTGTACACGCAGTTTTAATAGATTACTTGCAACTTAAAATTCGGTGGCTAAGAAGTGAGCACACAAGTGAGTTGAGACACCTGGTTGGTTTGTTCCACACACACACACACACACTCTTTGGCTGTCCATCGATTACGATGATGACGTTGCTCCAGTAATGGGTTATTGAGGGGGGTTTCGTATATGCCATTGCATGTGGCTGTGCAGGCCAATGCGCGACCCGCATGGTTTGCCACATGTGGGGTAGATGTAGTCCACGCTTGAGAGGGGGGCCCCTGCAGCGCACTGATGTCGCTGTAAACGTTGTTGTTTTCTCCTCTCAGTGGTCTGCTCCTGGAGATGAGCAATGCCGGCGTGACTGCAGTTGCGCCAGGTGTGGCGATCAGCAGCCAAGACTTCCAGTGCGGAAGGCTGGATAGCACAGCGCTTCAGGAGGGTTTTTATGTGGTCCTTGTAGCGTTTCCGCTGACCCCCAGGAGACCTACAGCCTTCCTGGAGTTGGCCGTAGAGGATCTGTCGGGGGAGCCTCTGGGCGGGCATGTGGATTACATGCCCCACCCAGCGCAGATGTCTTTGCGCAAGGAACACTTGGATGCTGGGTGTTTGGGTCCAGGCATAAATATCCACATGTGGGACTCTGTCCTCCCAGGTCAGACCCAGGATCCGTTGCAGGCAGCGGATGTGGTATCTCTCCAGGATTCTGACGTGCCTTTGGTAAGGGGTCCAGGCTTCCGAACCGTATAGCAGTGTGGACAGACAAACTGCTTTGTAAACAGCTGCTTTGGTGGAAACTATCAGGTTTCTGTTCAGGAAGACTCTGGTTTTGAGCCTACCGAAGGCAGCAGACGCTAAACCAACACGGACCGGGATGTCATTATCGATGTTACAGGTGGGGGACAGGACACTTCCGAGGTAGGTGAAATGTGGAACGATGGTGAGCTGCTGACCATCAATGTTAAAGACAGGCACTTCTGACTGGTGGGTAGAGTGTTGCGCAATGATCTGTGTTTTTGAAATGTTGACCTTGAGTCCTAGGGCATTGTATGTGGATGAGACCACGTTAAGTGCACGTTGTAGAGATTCTGGCGTGTGGGCAAGGAGAGCACAATCGTCAGCATACTGAAGTTCTAGGATCTGTTGTTTTGTAATTTTAGTGAAGGCCTGGAGGCGCCGGATGTTGAAGAGACTGCCGTCCAGCCGGAACTGTATGTGGATGCCATCTGTGGTTCCCAGAGCTTTGTGTGTGAGGAGGGTGACTGCTGAGAGAAAGAGGTTGAATATGACAGGGGCTAGGACACATCCCTGCCTGACCCCGACTTTCACATTAAAAGAGGGGGATTGCTGGCCTCCAATGCGGACACAGGCTCGCATTCCATCGTGAAGTTGTCTCAGGATGTTGAGGAACTTTGGCGGAATCCCCAGCCTTCCCAGTAAGTCCCAGAGGAGATTCCGGTTTACAGTGTCAAATGCCTTGGACAGGTCGATGAAGGCGATGTACAGATCACTTTTCTTGTACCTGCCTGGCTACAAAGATCATGTCAGTAGTACTGCGATCTCTTCTGAATCCGCACTGTGATTCAGGCAGGATGTTCTCAGAGATGTGAGTAACTAAACGAGAGAGCATGACCCGGGCAAGAACTTTCCCAGCAACCGAGAGCAGGGAAATTCCTCTGCTGTTTCCACAGTCGGCTTTGTCACCTTTCCTCTTAAAGATGGTTATTATAACAGCATCTTTCCATTCCTGGGGGATGGCTTCAGAGGACCAGATGGAATCAATCAATTGGTGAAGCCGGTGGGTGAGGAGATAGCCACCAAACTTCAGCACCTCAGCTGGGATACCGTCAGGGCCTGGGCTTTTGTTGTTTTTTAGGCCCTTGATGGCTTTTAGGACCTCAGCAAAGGTAGGCGGAGAGTCCAGGTGGTCGACAGGGGGAGTGGTTGGGAAATTGGTGAAAATGTCCTGGTCAGAGGGATTTTCGGAGTTAAGGAGAGTGTTGAAATGTTCAGCCCATCTATTTAGGATCTGGGGTGTGTCCTTATAGAGGGTGACTCCGTCTGCCGATCTGACTGGGGTTATGTTTTTTCTCTGTGGACCATATATGGATTTGACGGCATCACAAAATCCATGGGAATTGTTTGTGTCAGCATGAAGTTGGATCTCACTGGCTTTCTTGATCCACCAGTCATTTTCCATGGCTCTGAGGGTACACTGGACTTTGGCTCTTATGGAGGAGAGTCGAGTCTTTAGTGTGATGGATTGTGGGTTGGCCAGGTAAGCAGCATGGGCTTTGTGTTTTGCCTGGAGAAGTTTATGGATATCCGGTGCACTGTTGTCAAACCAGTCCTGATGTTTACGCCTGGTGTACCCAAGTGACTCCTCTGCTGCGTGATGGATGGCAGTTCTTAGGGAGTTCCAGCACGTGTTGATGTCAGGGTCCAGGTAGGTATCAGGGATTGCAGACAAATGTTCTGCAAGCTGTGCTCTAAACTGGTCTACAGATTGCTTGGATTTGAGTGCTTCACAGTTGAGTCTCTTGTTTCGTGATGTTTTCTTCAGTTGGGGGCGGACTTCCATCTGAAATTTGGCTCTGATCATTCGATGGTCAGTCCAGCAGTCCGCTCCATGCATCGCTCTGGAGATTAGGACCTCCTTCCTGTCTCTACGACGGGTGATAATATAGTCGAGGAGGTGCCAATGTTTGGAGCGAGGATGTTGCCAGGAGGTCTTGAATTTATCCTTGAGCTGGAACAGGGTGTTGGTGATGATCAACTGATGTTCAGAGCAGAGTGTAAGGAGGCGAAGCCCATTATCATTAAGCCTACCAACCCCGTGCTGACCAAGTGTTCCGGTCCAGAGCCCACTGTCAGAGCCCACCCTCGCGTTGAAATCCCCGAGGAGTATGAGCTTGTCGGTGGAAGACGTTCCCTCAATGGCGGAGTTTAGTGAGGCATAGAATGTGTCCTTGCTCTCGAGGTCTGCATCCAGGGTTGGGGCGTAGGCGCTGATAAGGGTGACGTGGCGATTTTTGGTGAGTGGTACACGCCACGTCATGAGCCTTTCGCTTATACCCACTGGAGACTCTGGGATATTGTGAAGAAGGCTTGTCCTGGCGGCAAAACCCACTCCATGTAGACGACGGGAGCCTTCTGGATGACCCTTCCAGAAGAAAGTGTAGCCTTCTCCCGCCTCCGTAATTGAGTCTTCCCCATGTAAGCGGGTTTCGCTCAGGGCGGCTATGTCAATGCCGTATCGGTTTAGTTCATGCGCAACGAGTGCTGTTCTTCGCTGCGGGCGGCAGGAGAGATCACGCACATCCAGAAGTGTGCGGACGTTCCATGACGCTATTGTGAAGGGAATTTTGTTTCTCTTGTACGATTGTTTTCGACCGCATAAAGGGATGGCCCGGCAGCTGCGGTAGGCTGCCCGGGCGATGAGGAACAGACCATTTTTAGGCCACATTTTCTAGGCCCTTCCCATTTCAGGGTGAGCAGAGCAGTGCTGCTCAGTCACGTGCGAAGCTGCCGGGGAGGCATGCTGTTCCATCCCATGCCACAGCGACCTTCACTCGCACGCCGCCTACGTGCAGGGTTGGGCTAGGTACTGCCAGTCACATCCTTGACCTGTACCAGCCACCCTTCCCCATCGCCGCAGGACTTGAGGGCGGGGGAGGTTGGGGGTAGTGCTGAGGAGGAGCAAAACACCTGTGCAGTGAATTGATTTAAGTGGTGGTAGAAGTGCGCAGTCTCTACCCGCACTGTTTTGTCTTGGCCCCATGTGGCGTCCTCCAGTGGCATGAAAAGGTCATGACGACCTTCTGCCGCATGGTGTTGCAGAGGACTGCCAGAGCACCGGTCTGTTGGTGACTGCCTAATGCGGGTCCTCGCCACAGATTTTTCGTTAGGGGTTTTCTCCCGTAGCCTATAACCAAGTGGTTAGCCAGTAGGCACTGGTCAATGAGGCAGAGACTTTTGAGGCGGTCTCTGCAAGCTATTTTAACCCATAGCTGGGACCCTGACAGGTACTACCACCCCGGGTCAGAGTGGACCTGGGAGTAATGATGACTGAGGGGTAACTCCACCTTCCCCAGAACTCCAGAACTCCCGAACTGAAGCCTCATCACCGGATGCAGTTTTGAGTCATACCCAGGACACACACACACACACACACACACACACACACACACACACACACACACACACACACACACACACACACACACACACACACACACACACACACACACACACACACACACACACACACACACACAATTTATTGTTTTTGTTACCTTCTTGAGACCTTTGAAAAAGCCTACCTCTTTAGGACCACCCTTTCTAGATATATAAAGATGTGTACTTACAACATTAATAATATATACATACCATGCAAATATAAAAAAAGGTTAGCTTTTAGTTATTTTAAAAAATTTTTTGGAATGTTTTGTTTGTAATTGTTTTTAATTGTCATTATTTACTTTACGTTATTATAGTATGTCTCTATATACATATATATATATATATATATATATATATATATATATATATATATATATATATATATATATATATATATATATATATATATATTTTTTTTTTTTTTTTTTATTAAATTAATTTCGGCCAAAAGGGGCGCATTTCAATTTCTTACACACTCGTGTTATTACATATGTTGGCCAGAGGGGGAGCACTTCAAATTTTCACACTCACTTGTTATTTAATATGTTGACCAGAGGGGGAGCACTTTTAAAACCGACACACAGTCCATTTGAAAAATCCCTCCTTTTTGGGACCTCCCTAATTTTGATAGATTTCACCACCAGGGGCGCAAATGAGACATTCTCTATTAGATGCAATGGTTTTCCATATTGGGACCAGGATTTTGGTCCTAACTTGTTTACTTGTCATCATATGGAAGGTACTTTTCCTTGTTGATGTCTCAAAAAGGGTGGAAATACAAGAACACACACACACACGTGTTCACTCTGCACACTTGAGGTCATAGAGCACGCTGATAAAGTAGATGAGCTGATTGCATAATACATTGAACAGAAACGGGGCAATGGAGATTTAGAGCAGCACTGTCTCTCTCTGTGAAGCACACACACACACACACACACACACGCGCGCACACACACACACACACACACACACACTCTTGCACGCATTCCCTGATGAAGGGATTGCATAAGAAAGGAGAGGGGAAGGATCCAGGTCATGGTGACTCTGGGAGCCAGTGAGAGTGATTCGAGCAGACACTCTCAGGCAACCACAACTCAGTCCGTGTCTGGAGAGGACAGACGGACGGACGAAGGGAAGCAGAGGAGAGAAACTGGCCTTCCAGCCTGTCAGCCCATTCCACTCCAATGCTTTTCTGTTCCTGAGCAGCTTGTGTGCACATCCAAAAATAAAACACTGAGGGATGGGGAGAACACTTTCCCAGCACTTTGTCTGCACCCCGAAACACGCAAACACACCCGGAAAAGGGGAAATAATTATCTGTCTATACATGTGTATCAATAACACAATCTTCAACAACGATGCTGATGGTTCCAGTTTTGTTTATTTGGGACATAATGGTATTACTTTAAGGAACATCACGCTTACACTCGAGCTCATTTAACGTGACCCCCTTCTATGTACGTTCATTTCCTGTGTTTAACATGTGCCAGGTTGCCATTTTCAACAAGGACATAAATTAACAATAAAGTTAATAGTTAAAGGGGAACTGCCCTTTTTTTTTGGAATTTAGTCCATCGTTCACAATCATTATGAAAGACATGACGACTGTCACGATTGGGTCGCATGTTTATGCGTGTTCGTTCTCCCAGGATGCAGACGGCAGACTCCGGACGAAGCGTGCAGGTAGGAAATTATTTAATGCCCATAAATCAATCCATGCAATACAAACATACAGGAAACAAACAAAAAGGATGCGTGCGGGTCGCACGGGGAGCTGTGGCGAGACTTAGAACAGGAATCTTGAACTAGGAAACAGGAATAAACAAACGTAACTGTTGCATACAGCAAACAAGGAAGCCAGACAGTGTGTGGCGAGCAACGTGAATAAGTAGCTCTCTGATTAGTGCCCGGCAGCAGGTGAGCGTGCCGATCGCTAATCAGAGGCAGGTGAAACCAATCAGCACCCATGGTAACCAAAACAAACCCAGGGGTGCACAAAACAGGAACTGAGGGAGTCCAAAACTAAACAGAACATGATCCGGGCAACGGGTCATGACAGTACCCTCCCCTTAAAGCTGGTGCTTTTGCTTGCTTTACGCAACTGCTACGTTGGATGTTTCTAGTTCCCTGTGTGTGTCTTACGCTAAGTACCGTCTTAGTGTTTTCCTTGTGAGCTATTCCGCTAGCTTTCCTTGTTAGGCACACTTCTTTTGGTTTGTTCCTGTCTTTGTTTTATGATTTATGGGAATAAATAATTTCCTACCTGGACACTGTCTCCGGAGTTTCTGTGGCATCTCGGAAGAACAATCCACTCATCATCTTGCCTCCTCGCCACGTCCCAATGACGATGGATTTTTTTAATGCATTGTAACTATTAAATAGTTGTAAAGAAATGTTCGCTTACGGTGGAGCCAATGCCTATTTCGCCCTTAAAATACAATAAATAACCATTCAAAAAGCGCCAACAATACTCCATTTGCATTTCGTGACTTAAATATTAACCAAGTATTAGTGATATTGTTATTAAAAGCGCTAAGGCACACAAGCTATTTTATAGCAACGCCGTGATCACTAGCGAGCGTGTCTTTGTTTACATTATCGAGGGGTCTGCCGCTTCCTCGCTTCTTTGCTCCCTGTAAGTTTATCCTAGATCATAAATCATGCATCTCACCTGGACAGTAGAAGTCTGAGTAGGTATTCCAACAAGTTGGTACACTTTGACAGCGATTTAGGACTCGGAAATGGCCAGAAAGACATGAAAGACGCATAGTCCCAACCCCACCCCGCCCCTTTTAATCGCGAGGATTTTGAGACAGTCTTCATCTAAATGGGAATATATGTACATCCTAACAGTCTACATGATGTCTAATGACAGCAGACATTGTACAGTAAGTGATGTTTTATTATGTTTGTAGGCTCTCATAAAGTATAAAGTCTGCAGTGAGTAATAATCAGTGATGAAAAAGAAAAAAAGGAAACAACATGATTGGTTTTTGAAATATAAATGTGATGATCAAAATATGTAAATATTTAAATGTTATTATAAATGTGCCTGTTACTACATTATATATATATACTTACATCATGTATATAAAACCTCAATGGAGGTGTTTGGATGTTTTATAAGGGCTTTATAGGCAGAATAAAGGTGCTCCCTTAGGCTCCGTTGTAAGTGGACTTTTGATCGCATTTATTTAATATTTAAAAATCAAAAAAATAAAACATCCTCATCATCATGTCTTTTATAATGATTGTGAACAAAATTCCCCAAAAAAGTGTTGTTCCCCTGTAAGTAAATAAACTATTTTGGTAATAATTAAAGTGTGGGATATCGTCGGCGGTCACTCGAAACGAGTATGACTGTCCTCCATCCGGGATGTTAGGGTGGATTCCCTATATGGAGGACGCCTGTGCGTGGAATCTTTTAATGTGGGGAGACTGGTGCACGGTCAGCCACCACACAGTCCTTGGCATTGAGCGGGCCAGGGTCCAGTGGCATGGAGACCAAGACGACTGGGGACCCGTCTTTGCTGCAGCCTTCATCCGCCTTCCCAGCCGTTGTGGTGCATTCCGCTGCCGCCATCTTCCGCCTGGTCCACCGTTGAGGCGGTTTTCACTATTCGCCCATAGCTGGGGTTATTTACCCATAGCTGGGACAGGGGTTGACTGGGCACCAGGGCATGTCCACACACCGGTGGGCCTGCATGCCCCGTCTCTGGGGCCCCCTGCTGCTCAGAGATCCCGTACAACTTAGCCTGGAACCGCGAGGTTCCAGTTACCGTGTGTGGCCACGAGGAGGCATGTACGAGTCTTGACAATGGAGAGGCTATGTACCGGCTGAGGAGGCTTATGCACTCGGCTCCTCTTTTCGCCCTCTGAGACAGAGGGCTAGCCGGCGGCACTAGCTGAAAGCAATGAGTATCAGGCAGAAGCAGCATGCAGCATAGCAAGCAAAAGCGGCATGCAGCATGCACTAACTACAGGTACTACTACTCCAAGGCTACTGCACTAGACGCATCACATCGCCCTGTGCGATGTTTTCTGCACACACACACAGTGTGGGATATACTGTATGGCAGACAATACCTTGAGTCAGGGTTGTCATAGAGGACGACATTTACAGCTAACCTTAGAGGGCCGCATGTAACAGTGAATAATATGTAAATATAAATGTATTTTTTTACACAATAAAATTCAGTTGACTGAGCTGCCAGCTGTTTTTTTTCACTTTAAATTATACGGTTGTTGTTTTTACAATGTATTACTACAAATGGAAAAACTTTAGCACTGTTGTTTACATTAAAATTCAGGCGACTGAGCTGCCTTTTTTTTTCAGTCGTAAAATCTATCGTCATTTTTACACTAAACGGAACAATTTGATGGATAATTTGCTTTTAAAGGCCTACTGAAACCCACTACTACCGACCACGCAGTCTGATAGTTTATATATCAATGATAAAATCTTAACATTGCAACACATGCCAATACGGCCGGGTTAACTTATAAAGTACAATTTTAAATTTCCCGCTAAACTTCCGGTTGAAAACGTCTATGTATGATGACGTAAGCGCGTGACGTCAATCGTTGAAACGGAAGTATGCGGACACATTGAATCCAATACAAAAAGCTCTGTTTTCATCTCAAAATTCCACAGTATTCTAGACATCTGTGTTGGTGAATCTTTTGAAATTTGTTTAATGAACAATGAAGACTGCAAAGAAGAAAGTAGTAGGTGGGATCGGTGTATTAGCGGCGGACTACAGCAACACAACCAGGAGGACTTTGAGATGGATAGCAGATGAGTGGGACTGGTCCCCTGTGCTCGCGAGCAACCTGGTCGATGTCGCTTGGGATCGCTTCAAAACGGCGTTCCTAAAGATACTAAATGACATGGCTCCCGTGAAAACAGTCAGGATCAAAGCCCGCTCTGAACCATGGATGAATCCGGACCTATTAGCTGCCATAAAAGACAGAGACAGGAAATACTCTGAATACCAAAAATGTAAAACAGAAGTAGATAAACAACCCAATAATATCAACCTCAAATTACTCCTTTCATCTCTCAAAAAGCAATGCAATAAATTAAGAAATAAGTCAACCAACCTGACTAAATCCTTAAAAAAAATTACATTAACGACAAAATAGAGGAAAACACGAATAAGCCACGTGAGCTCTGGAAAATTCTCAACAACCAGCTTCCTGGTTGCAGCCAGAAACTTAAAACAAGACTCACCAACATCAGCATCAAGGAGGGTGACTCCCTCATTACAGACAAAATGGAGGTAGCTAGCAGACTTAACATCTTTTTCACCAGCATAGCCGCAACTCTTGTCAACAAGCTGTCCCACCACTCTGGTCGCTTTGGTGTAGAACACATTAAAGCCTTCTACAGAAAGCTAGGAGTATCCAACCAAGATTTCAAATTAGAAATGGTCATAGCTGATGAGGTGTTTAAAAAATTGAGCACGCTCCACCCTAACAAGGCCACCGGCCTTGATAATATTCCCTCCAGATTCCTCAGGGACTCTGCCTCCATCATTGCCCCGATCATCACGCACATAATAAACCTATCAATTACACAAGGCCAAGTACCAAAAGATTTTAAGATAGCAAGAGTAACTCCCCTCTTTAAAAAAGGAAGCAAATTGGAACCTGGCAACTACCGACCTGTTTCTATTCTCAGCTCCATTTCGAAAGTAATGGAGAAAATAGTTTATGAACAGGTGGATAGTTACCTTGCCACTAATAAACTCATGTACAAATTCCAATCCGGCTTCAGAACTAACCACTCCACTGACACATGCCTTCTCTATCTGACCGACCACATCAAACATGAGGTGGACGCGGGCAAATACTGCGGCATGGTCATGCTGGACCTTCAGAAGGCCTTTGACACCGTTAACCACGCTATACTGTTGGATAAGCTCAGAGCAATCGGATTTAACAAAACCTCTTGGAGCTGGATGCAATCTTACTTGGAGGGGAGGGAGCAGGTGGTAGAGGTGAACGGCACCATGTCCCCCCCCCCTCTCGGTGAGCTGTGGAGTCCCCCAAAGCAGTATATTGGGACCTTTACTGTTCCTAATATACATAAACGACATGTCATCGGCATGCGACTGTGAATTGTTTTTGTTTGCGAATGACTCTGCCTTGCTGGTATCCGGCAAGGACAAGACACAGGTGGAGAAAATCCTCAGTGCCGAGCTCTGTAGAACTTGCACCTGGCTCGCTGACAACAAGCTATCCATCCACTTGGGTAAAACAGAATCCATCCTGTTTGGGTCCCACATCAAACTTAAGAAAGTCAATGACTTCACCATAAAAGTAGGTGACAGTGTCATCACCAGGAAAGATGAGGTCACCTACCTAGGTTCCATTCTAGAGGCTAACCATTCCTGTGATAAAATGGCAACCAAGGTAATCAAAAAGGTTAACCAACGAACGAGATTTCTCTACAGAATTTCCTCTCTGGTCAACAAAAGCACCTTGAGGATTCTGGCGGGAACTCTCGTTCAACCCTTTTTCGATTACGCATGCACCTCCTGGTACCCTAGCACCTCCAAAACCAAACATCTCAGAACAAGCTAGTCAGGTTACTTCTAGACCTCCACCCCAGATCCCACCTCACTCCTACTCACTTCTCTAAAGTGGGCTGGCTCAAGGTGGAGGACAGAGTTAAACAACTTACACTGAGCCTAGTCTATAAAATCCGCTACACCTCCCTGATACCGAAGTACATGTCAAACTACTTCCTTAACGTAAATGACCGCCATAACCACAACACCAGGGGGAGCTCCACTAACCACGTTAAACCCAGATTCCGAACTAACAAAGGTCTTAACTCATTCTCTTTCTATGCCACATCAATGTGGAATGCGCTCCCAACAGGTATAAAAGAAAGGGCATCTCTATCCTCCTTCAAAACCGCAATAAAAGTTCACCTCCAGGCAGCTACAACCCTAAACTAACACCCTCCCCGGATTGCTAATAATCAAATGTAAACAATCAAATGCAGATACTTTTTCTTTTTCTTATGCCTTCTGCTCTCTCTCGCTCTCTCTCTCTCTCTATGTCCACTACTTGATGTCCATATCCCCCCCCCCCCTCCACACCCCTGATTGTAAATAATGTAAATAATTCAATGTGATTATCTTATGTGATGACTGTTTTATGATGATAGTATATATGATAGTATATATCTGTATCATGAATCAATTTAAGTGGACCCCGACTTAAACAAGTTGAAAAACTTATTCGGGTGTTACCATTTAGTGGTCAATTGTACGGAATATGTACTTCACTGTGCAACCTACTAATAAAAGTCTCAATCAATCAATCAATCAAATGCGCTAGCCAGTGACCTCACCTTGACTTCCTCCGTCTCCGGGCCGCCGACCGCATCTATGATCGGGTGAAGTCCTTCGATACGCCGTCGATCGCTGGAACGCAGGTGAGCACGGGTGTTGATGAGCAGATGAGGGCTGGCTGGCGTAGGTGGATAGCTAATGTTTTTAACATAGCTCTGTGAGGTCCCGTTGCTAAGTTAGCTTCAATGGCGTCGTTAGCAACAGCATTGTTAAGCTTCGCCAAGCTGGAAAGCATTAACCGTGTATTTACATGTCCCTGGTTTAATAGTATTGTTGATTTTCTGTCTATCCTTCCAGTCAGGGGCTTATTTATTTTGTTTCTATATGCAGTTAAGCCCGATGCTATCACGTTAGCTCCGTAGCTAAAGTGTTTCGCCGATGTATTGTCGTGGAGATAAAAGTCACTGTGAATGTCCATTTCGCGTTCTCGACTCTCATTTTCAAGAGGATATAGTATCCGAGGTGGTTTAAAATACAAATCCGTGATCCACAATAGAAAAAGGAGAGAGTGTGGAATCCAATGAGCCAGCTTGTACCTAAGTTACGGTCAGAGCGAAAAAAGATGCATCCTGCACTGCACTCTAGTCCTTCACTCTCACGCTCCTCATCCAAAAATCTTTCATCCTGGCTCAAATTAATGGGGTAATCGTCGCTTTCTCGGTCCGAATCACTCTCTCTGCTGGTGTAAACAATGGGGAAATGTGAGGAGCCTTTCAACCTGTGACGTCACGCTACTTCCGGTACAGGCAAGGCTTTTTTTTATCAGCGACCAAAAGTTGCGAACTTTATCGTCGATGTTCTCTACTAAATCCTTTCAGAAAAATATGGCAATATCGCGAAATGATCAAGTATGACACATAGAATGGATCTGCTATCCCCGTTTAAATAAAAAAAAAAAATTCAGTAGGCCTTTAAATCATCATGTATATTTAAGAATTCATCTTCATTCTAAAAAAATGCTTGCACTCTATTATATAATATTTGTTTTATTATTAGACAATATGAAACTTTATAAAATACACAACTGCATGCAGTACCTGTATTTTTTCCCGTCAAAATGGAGAAAGATGAAGTACATTATTGACGCATTTTGCATGTTGGCTGAGGCACTTACTTTTTTTTCCACATAATAGCTACTAGGGTCTGAGTTAAATGTTTCATGTGAAATATACACCCCTGCTGTTATGTAACAAAGTGTTCTGAAGATGTCCATGCTAAGCAATTTGTATCAAATATGCCATTAAACATTTACAAGGAGTAGTTATTGACCCCAGTAAAATATTTAGTCGCAGGCATTTGCATAAACTACCTATTAAAGTGTTGCCATGCAAACAAAAGACACACTCTCTCTCTTCCTTTGTTAACGGTTTTGCTGTGTGTCACTTTGTGTGCGCACACGTTGTTCCCGTCGCCACATTACATAAGACAGGCGGTGTTATTGATACACTTTATGTATGCAGGCTGACTCACTGGTGTCCTGTAGCTATAAAAGAAGCATAAACATGCAGAAAGGGGAAAAAAAAAAAAATTGGCCTGACTGTTTGGACTGTTGTTGGTATTTCGAATGGATGTCTGCTGCCCTCTGGCGAAAATAATGTGTTACTACGCATTTGTGTAGGGCGCATTGACAGTCTGGTAAATAAGAATAGTTAAAAGTAGGGAAGTGAAGATGAAAGGAAGGTGTGTGTGTGTGTGTAATCATTTTGCAATGCAGTCCGCTGAAAATAATGGAAATCGCCACTCTACATAGCATCTGGCGTTGTGGTCAAAGTTGGTTTTGCCACAAAACACATTCCAGGATATAAAACACTCTACTGTCACCTGGCGGATAAAGTGGATAGTGCACTGCACTACAATAAAATGAGTTCAAAACCACATTTTAAAGAAAATAAATAATGTAATTTGTTGCATGTCTTATCCTTCTTATTATTTAATTAAAGTATTGTTTATCATATAACCGAACCTTACGACAATCCTTTTGTACATTTGTACTGATGCATGCGTGTATTACGGAGTAAACGTGATTAATTGTACTATTACTGTATTACCATTACTTTTTTTCACTATAATAAAATAATTATGATGTATGATGTAAGATACTACAAGGGGTTGGAATAAATCATGAGACAATCACTCATGACAGGTTGGATTTATGTTTCATGTGTTTTAAATCATTCCAGCGCTCTTATTTTTCCTTCCACTTCCTGTCTGCCCTCAATCTCAGCTTCTTTAAAGTACCAGTAGAGTGGAAAACAAATTGCCTCGATATTAAAGCTATTATCACTTTATATCTGATGTATGACTTAAAAAGTTGGCGAGTAAATAGATATGATCAAAATAGTATCAATCTGACGGAGATTTCCGATCTATTTTGAGAGATAATGTGCGAGCCAGACGTGTGATTGTGTGACGTCGAGGTAGGAACCACAGATCCTTTCCCCATCAACAACAATGCACATCCTGCAGACTTTGTGAGAGCCAACAACGATAGCTTCGGGAAATATTATGATCCAGAACCTTATATTGTTGACTTTGAATATAAGGAGGATGAGCTACAAATACTAGAAGCTCTGCTAAACAGATCCAACTTTAGTGAAACACTAAGCATCATGTAGCAGTATTGCTAAGTGCTAAACAAGAAATGCAAACTACGAACATAATAAAACAATATAGCTTACTGTACAAAGTCTGCTCTTGCTTCGATGACGACTGATAGGATGTCCATATCTTCCCGTTTGGATTAAGAATTAATCATGATGCACACGACTGGTTAACAAGGAAAAGTCTGATCTACTAAAGTATTGTGTGTATTCAAACATGTGCCAACTCAAAAGTGCACACACAGCTGATCTACTAAACTTGTGTGCAAAGGATGCGTCTCTTGAAGAGGAACTGCACTTATTTTGGAATTTTGCCTACCGTTTATAATCATTATGAGAGACATGACAATGGATGTTATTTTTCTATTCTGCATTATAAAATATTAAATAAACGCGATCAACAAACTGCTTACAATGGACATCCAAACACCTCTATTGAAGTTTTATGTACATGCTGTAAGTATATATGTAATGTAGCAACATGCACATTTATAATAACATTTTATATTTAAGTATTTTGATTATTTCAAGCATACCCAGCGCATTAATTAAAAAAACGCATATTTGTTAGTTTTTTTCTTCATCACTGATTATTACTCACTGCAGACTTTATGAGAGCCGACAAACATAATAAAACTTCACTTACTGTACAATGTCTGCTGTCATTAGGATGCCAACTGCTGGAATGTTCATATATTCCAATTCAGGTGAAGAATGTCTCATAATCTTCACAAAGAAAAGAGGTGGTGGGGAAGGGGGACCAAGCGTCTTTTCCTGTCGTTCTTGCCATATCTGGGTCCTATATTGCTGTTAAAGTGTACCAACTTATCGGAATACCTACTCAGACTTCTTCTGTCCAGGTGAGATACGTTATTTATGAGCTAAAATAAACTTCCAGGGAGCAAGGAAGCGAGGAAACACCACGCCAGTCGATCATGTTTGTACACAGGCTTGTGATGATCACAGTGCCGCTATAAATAGTTTGTCTGTGTTATAATAACAATATCACTAATACTTGGTTAATATTCAAGTCATGAAATGTAAATGGGGTATTGTTGGTTTTACTACTGACAAGTAGTATTGTGAAGCGCACAATCAAATTACATTTTATACAACATAACTTAAAAAATACATAATTACCCAATTTTGATTGACACAGCCAATCAGCGTAATTTTTACCGAACAAATATGTCGCTTTTTCTTGTGTAAACGAAGCAGAAACAACAACGTGTATTTTTATTTTTTTTATTAAGTCAACATAAAAAACACAATATATACATTATATATCCATATAGATCAATACAGTCTGCAGGGATACAGTCCGTAAGCACACATGATTGTATTACTTTATTAAAAAAAAAAAACTTTTCAAGCGTAAAACATACACAGAGAATGTCTGCAACTTGTGGACAACAGGGCAGACAGCAGACAATAAGGAAGCCTTTGGTGGTGTTTCTCGCTAAAATTATCACTATTATAGCAGTGATTTGACAATGAAATCTGATAATGTGACTTTACTGCTATCTAGTGTCTCCCTCTACAGGACATCCGGAAAGGATTCATAGCGCTTCCCTTTTTTCCACATTTTGTTATGTTACAGCCTTATTCCAAAATGGAATTAATTAATTTTTGCCCTAAAATGTCTACAAACAATACCCCTTACAGACATATGTGAAAATATTTTTCTAAAAAATGGTTGCAAATTTTTATCAACACTAAAAATCTAATAAATCACATGTACATCAGTATTCACGGCCTTTGTTCAGTACTTTGTTTATGCACTTTTGGCAGCAATTACAGCCTCATGTATTTTTAATTGCGATGTCCATGTGATTTTTTTTAGTAGTTATTTTTTATAAATTTACAAAACTAACAAAAAACTTTTAAAAAACATTTTCACAACGTCATTATGGGGTAATGTTTGTAGAATTTTGAGGGCAAAAATGAATTTATTCCATTTTGAACTAAGGCTGTAACATAACAAAATGTGGAAAAAGTGAAACGCTGTGAATACTTTCCGGATAGACTGTAGGTCTGCATAAAACGAGTAAAACCTCAATACTACAAGTAGTTTAAATGTTTTGCTGAAATCCTGTGCTTTTTGAGGTTACAATGAACACTTAAAGGGGAACTGGACTTTTTTGGGAATGTTGCCTATCGTTCACAATCATTATGAGAGACAAAAACACACACATCTTTTTTTTTAGGATTTAAAAGAAAAAATAACTCTTTCAAGATGCAGCAAATGGGAATCACGGTTGTAGCCTTCAGAGCCCTTTAAAACAACTTCAAAATCCTCCAGCAAACATTTTATAAACACACTGCAAGTATATACAATATATATATATATATATATATATATATATATATATATATATATATATATATATATATATATATATATATATATATATATATATATATATATATATATATATAATGTAGTAACAGACACGTTCATAACAATATGTAATATGTTGAATATTTACCGTATTTTGGTCATTTTATGCACAGCCGGAACTAATTTATTTCCATTTCCATAGCACCGCACTTCCAAATTCCCGCGAAAAATGTGTGTTCCTACTCCCTGAATCAAACGCAAGTGTGTTTTCTAATTATGACAGACTTGGTAACAGACAACAAAAAATATTATTTTTGGTCAAATGAGGATTCACAACCTTATCTTTTTTTAAGTTAAATATATAGTCTGAAACGTTGGAGCAGACGGAAGCCGAGAGAGTGCGACATGGTCACGCTGCAAATCTGAAACTTTTGACTCAAGCTAGACCGAATTAATGGATTGTTTACCCAAAATCAACTGGAAACGTCGCCGGCCAGCTTAACCAAAGAGACAACTGTCCATCGAGTGAGTCACTATTGATCATGATACATGCAGCACGTCACCGTACAACTGCAGTACATAAACTGTCTGGCTAGCTGTGTACAAACAAAACATGAAATGTGGGCTAATACTTTACGGATACTGCAATATGATTATTCATGTTTTTCAGTCAGTACAGATTGGTGTTTTATCACAGTGTTGTGCATTACAAACTCAAACTTGCCGTAGTTAGCTTTCACGGCTAATACCGTAGCACACCGATGTGTTAGTACGCTAGAAAAATAGTTCCTTAGTGTTTGCTCTCACAATAACAATGTCGCTACAATTTGGTTATTATACAGGTAACGGAACGTAAATAAAGTATTGTTGACGATTTTTGAATGCATTTTTAAAGTGATTTTGAGGTAGAATTGATTGCTCCCATTAGCTGCATTTCTAGTCACCTAGAACGAGCCAATTTTTATTTGTTAGAAAGCGAAAAAAAACAAAACTTTTGTCTTCTTGTCTGTGATTGTGAACGATAGGCAACATTCCAAAAAAGTGCTGTTCCCCTTTAAAACAACCAGAGAGTTGTTGACCATTGACATGAAGTCCACCTGTGTTTGGGATTCAAAGAAATGACTTGAAATGTTCTTGAACCACATACCAGCTTCTAAGCTTCCTTCAGCTCTGGGATGATAAATTGCAATGGGATCTCTTCAACTCCAGTCGATGCGTGTGAGTGACTACTGTATCTTTTCAATAGATGATATGACCGTAACAGATGTCTGTCATGAATCAAAAATATGTTGAACCAGCCGGCACACTAATGTCTTCTGCAGGTGCTACCGCGTGAGTAAACATGGACATCGTAGTCCAGATTCCACGGACCACACCGACTAAGCCTGCCTTGAATGAACCCGGCCTGTGAACGTGTTGACCCCAGCCAAACATCAAGTGTCTGACAGGAAGGGGAAATCAAATCAAGATATGTGAGCAAACAAATCAAAGCTCAGTGCTTGCACCCTTTCAGTTGGCACTCTTCAAATTAGGACATCAAATATATCACACATGTGCGATTTAATTGAAGCAAACTTTATAGGTACCAGACTTTGCATTGAAGTGGGTTTTTTTATGGCACGGGCCAAAAAGAAAAAGAATGATGATGGCGTTTAATAGGTGTAGAAACCACTAATTACCGTTCCAGGAAGAAAGAGGAGCAAAAGGTTTCCCATAAATTCTTTCTGGTGTTCAAACATTTCCTGATCCCGTGTGTATGACATTCTTTGTCTTTGACCCAAAGTACTTTTCACATTTCTTGGACAGTGAGTACTGTTCTGCCACATTTTCATGAACTATTACAATGACTGGAGAGATGTAAGGTTTAAGTGAAAACTTGTCATTAAAGGTATAGTTTACAAATATTTGTGAAATGTTTTTAAATTACAGGTCAGTGCCTAATTAGAAAAAAATGTTAGAGGATAGTGTTCAGTAGCTGAAAACTTGTTGACAAAAACAAAATAGTCTGGTTGGCCTCTCTGGTAATGTTTTTAACTGATCGGTACCAGTCTCAGAGACTATGTATGTAAGGTATGTAGGTATGGACGCATGTTCCTCAGCAACGCATGAAATAACGTGTAGGGTTCCCCAAGGCTCAATTTTAGGTCACAATTTTTAACTCTTTACATGTTGCCTTTTGGGGACGTCAGGAGACAGGGCACCAGTTTCCACTAGGGGTGGAATGATTAATAGTTGTATCGATTCCTAAGATTCAACTACATCGATTGGCGCTCTGTAAGTTTGCCTACCAGAAGATAGGTATCGATCCAAGATCGTTTAAGAAGGCAATCAATCGATTTTATCAATATTAGGAAAGGAAAACATTGGATTTAAGAATGGCCAACTTTGTCTGAAGTTTATCACTTTTAAAGATAAGGAAGTTAAACCTTACTCAAGTCAGTCTGCCCGTCGGTGCACTGTAAAAAAACAAAAAAGTTGAGAAAACGCAAATTTTCAAGGCGACATGATGCAACAAGATTTTTGCGTTTTCTCAACTTTTGACTACTATTGTTGACTTAACTAAGATTTACAAGTTGAGATAAGAGTTATGTGACATATGACATATGTCACATATGACATATGTGACATATGACATAACTCGCTGCGTTGTAATTTATGATATTGTCTTGTTTGCGTTTGCATTGGTTTTCTCGGCCACCGTAGGTATCCGCCATCCTTGTTTTGTCGGCTGACTAAGATTTACAAGTTGAGATAAGAGTTATGTGACATATGACATATGAGACATATGACATATGTGACATATGACATATGTGACATATGACATGACTCTTATATCAACTTGTAAATCTTAGTTAAGTCAACAATAGTAGTCAAAAGTTGAGAAAACGCAAAAATCTTGTTGCATCATGTCGCCTTGAAAATTTGCGTTTTCTCACCTTTTTTTTTTTTACAGTGTGGCGTCATCGCCATCAGCCGACAAAACAAGGATGGCGGATACCTACGGTGGCCGAGAAAACCAATGCAAACGCAAACAAGACAATATCATAAATTACAACGCAGCGACTTTCAGCTACAGCACCATTGCAAAAGCCTCAACAAATACAAACTCAACAACACAATTATATAAAGCCACAACACGACTTGAAACCACAAAGGACATGACACAACAGTATTTTTCAATAATAGTATTATTGAAAAATAATTTATGACTGAAAAAGTGGACAGACTTCACTTACTTTTCCAACTTCGTTCATCGCACCGTTTTCAACTTTCCGCCTCAGCCACTTGGTCCGTCGCCGAAACTTTTCCGTTGTCACTTCCGTTGCATCTTTATATTCTTCTGTTTTGGCTTATAGTTGTTGTATTGTGGCTTTATGTTGTTGGGTTGCGGCGTTTGTATTTGTTGTGGCTTTTCTCAGCTACCTTAGCTGTTTATTAAAGTGGTAGCAGATCAAACCACTGCTACCACTGCGGCGTGGCGAAGTTGGTAGAGTGGCCGTGCCAGCAATCGGAGGGTTGCTGGCACGGTTGCTGCAAGACACTTCACCCTTGCTCCTGATGGCTGCTGGTCAGCGCCTTGCATGGCAGCTCCCGCCATCAGTGTGTGAATGTGTGTGAATGGGTGAATGTGGAAATACTGTCAAAGCGCTTTGAGTACCTTGAAGGTAGAAAAGCGCTATACAAGTATAACCCATTTATCATTTATTTATTTAATCTGAAAATATTTGGTTGCAATTCATTTTTGATATTAATATGGTATTATTTTTAAGTTGAAAATCAACAGCAAAAGTAACAGGTAAATCTACTGTTAAAATGTTGGTTACAGCCAAAATTTCTTAAATGTTGAAAATGTGAGCAAAAAGGTTTCCTCTTGTTATTACAACATAAAGTGTTGGTTTCACTTTAATCAAACACGATTTTAAGGCATTGGCTATTATATGTTGTTTACTTTCTTGTTTGTATCTATAATTTATTTATACATAATTCCCTTACAATGAATAACGGGAATATAGGAAACTTCACCTGCAGTGTCCAGTATTACAATTTTTTTCACAGTCACACTAGTTGATTTTTTTTTTGTGCTAAAGTTACTAAATCGGTTTCACGAATCGTTGTTAAAACGAATCGTTGTTAAAACAAATGATTGTTATAACAAATTATTGTTAAAACGAATTGTTACACCCTTTGTTTCTACAGTTAGCTGATGACTCAAAGTTTGTGCTGTCGAGGACCAGAAGGCAGGAGCACATTACACCAGTTTTAAAGTCGCCGCATTGACTCCCTGTCCTCTTCAGGGTTGATTTTAAAGTTATATTATTAGTTTTTATTATCTTACTGGCCTTGTGCTTTCCTATATATCTGACCAGCTTTTACTGTATCAACTCTCGCAGATCCTGAGGTCTCTGGCAACTAACTTTTATCTTTACCAAATACCAGAACAAGGACCCACTATGGCCCCCACCTGTGGAACCGCCTGCCAAAGAGCCTCAGGACTGCAGAGACCGTTTATTTTATTTGTTTTAAAGGCTAAAGACACACCTTTTTAATCAGGCTTTTTGCTAATAATTTTAAACTAGTATTTTTAGGTTTATATTTTTTATTTTGTTATTTTTAAATGTATTTGATGTTTTTATTTATTTGTTAATTATATATGTAATTTTTTTATATATTTTAAAAATATTTTATATTATTTTTAGATGACGTGAATGTTTTTCCTCAGTCCTCAGTGCCATGCCTGTTATTGTCAATAGTGCTGTCATGATCTGTCAGCTTGATGGCTCACCCTTCCAGTCGTGTTCATGTCCTCTGCTGTGGGTCCGCTCACTCTTCTCTTTTTCCTGCGGCTCCGTCCCGGCGCCGCCGTGTAGTGTTAACTGCTTCCTCTCCACACATTTTGTGTGAATTTTCTGTTTTTTCACACTTTATGTGAGTTGAGTTGAGTTTGAGTTTATTTCGAACATGCAAGCATACAACATGATACATCACAATTTCCAGTTTCTCTTTTCAACATGTTCGAAAAGGAGTAGGAAGAAGCAGAGCTTATTTAATCCTACCCCTTTTCTTTACACAACAGTTGCTAAAACTTTTTGTTCACTTCCTGTTCACAATTTATTCACAATAAACTCCATAAGTAATCACAATAAAATAAATAAATAAATAATAGTAATAATTTAATAATAATAATTGGTGAAGTAAGTCATATTTCCTACGATGAGATAAGTAAGATTACTTTAAGAATGAATGAATGAATGGATGAAATAAATTGAGAATGTTTGTCATGGTTCTTCTTCTTTGTACTTTGTAAACACTTTAAGTTTGAAGAGTTTCTTGAAGTGGATCATATTAGTACATTGTTTGATTGCTTTGCTTAATCCATTCCATAATTTAATTCCACATACCGATATACTAAAGGTCTTAAGTGTTGTACGTGCATACAAATGTTTTAAATTACGTTTTTCTCTAAGATTATATTTCTCCTCTTTTTTTTGAGAAGAATTGTTGTATATTCTTGGGTAGCAGGTTATAGTTTGCTTTGTGCATAATTTTAGCTGTTTGCAAATTCACTATGTCATGAAATTTCAGTATTTTTGATTCAATAAATAAAGGGTTTGTATGTTCTCTATATCCAACATTATGTATTATTCTAACTGGTCTTTTTTGTAACACCGTTAGTGAATGAAGTGTACTTTTGTAGTTATTTCCCCATATTTCTACACAGTAGCTCATATATGGTAACACTAGTGAGCAGTAGAGAATATGAAGTGATTTTTGGTCTAGAACATGTTTTGCTTTATTCATTATTGATGTGTTTCCTGCTACTTTATGTTGTATATTTTTTACATGAGATTTCCAGTTCAATTTATCATCAATCATTATACCTAGAAATTTGGTTCAATTTACTCTTTCAATTTCTACTCCATCTATTTGTATTTGTGTTTGACTTTCCCTTCTACTGTTACCAAATAGCATTATTTTGGTTTTACTGAGATTCAACGGTAGTCTGTTTTTCTCAAACCATCTTTTTAATTTGTTAATTTCTTCTGTTATTATTTGTATTATCTTTTGTGTGTTCTCTCCTGAACAAAACGCTGTTGTATCATCCGCAAATAATACTAACTTTAAATATTTTGTAACTTTACAAATGTCATTTATATAGAGATTGAATAATTTAGGTCCTAGTATAGATCCCTGAGGTACACCACAGGATATATGTGTTCGCCTAGCTTCACGTATTGTTTCCTGTTTGCTAGATAACTACTTATCCAGTTTAAGACTAACCCTCTGATGCCATTTCGTTCTAGTTTTTTGATTAACATATTGTGATTAATAGTTTCAAATGCTTTAGTTAGATCCATAAACACTGCTGCCGCACATTTTTTACTATCTATTGCATTGGTAATTTATTCTGTAATTTCAATTAAAGCCATTGAAGTTGAAACATTAGCTCTGTATCCATATTGGTTCTCTTCGAGTATTCTATTTTTATTTATGAAACTCTCTAATCTGTTATTGAACAGTTTTTCAATGATTTTAGAAAATTGTGGAAGCTAAGAAACAGGTCTATAATTTGTAAATTGATGTTTGTCTCCAGTCTTATAAATTGGTGCAACTTTAGCAATTTTCATTTTGTTTGGAAAGTACCTGTTTGAAATGATAGGTTACTCATATACATTAATGGTCCTGAGATCTCTTCAATAACCTTTTTTATCGTTTCCATATCAATTCCGTTACAATCAGTTGAAGTCTTAGATTTAAATTTTTTCACGATTGTAATGTGTGCAACCATAGTTATTTTTTTCATTTTTTGTTGTAATTCTTTTTTGGGGGGGGGTCCTAAGCCAATTGCAACAAGTGCCCTGTGTGTGTGCGTGCATGCACGTGTGTGTGTGTTTGTGTGTGTGCATGTGTGTTTGTGTGTGTGTTTTCACTCTTCTTTTCTGTTGCTGTAAAGCACTTTGTATTGCAGCTTGCCTGTGCATGAAACATTCTATATAAATAAAGTTTGATTGATTGACGATGATCGATATAGATGACGAATGAAATGAATAAATGTTATTGAAAACTCTTGTCGGTGGGTAGCAGAGAGGGTTTAGGAGAGGTACTTTGCTACGAGTTCTTTCTTGAATGCATGTTTCTCACCTTATCTATCAAAGTCCTGGCACTTGCAATTTTGGTTTTGTCAAGTTAATAGACAATCAAAAACATTCAGCACTGCTTATTGAAATATTTAGAAGAATGTACAGTACATGCCGTATATATACTGTATGATCACTCTTGTATGTAATTCAAAGTTGCGCACCCAATTATTTTTTTTAATCAATGAAGATGTACCTTACTCTTTTTTTTATTACTTCACATTACATAATAGTTGTATCAATGTATTAATGTATCAGAAAACGTTAGATTTAAACAACCACAATTTAAAATGATAAATTGCATTATCTATATTCTCCATACAGTCTATTTGTTTTTAATATGTCCAAGTTGTTTATATAGTCGTCTATTTTATAATAATGGGATCGAAGGTGCCTCAGATGAATACTTAAACCTCAACAGATGGAGAAGTGGACATCTGAGCTCCCTGGTGGTTTTGCCAGTAAACGAGGGCGGCTTTGCTGCCTCCTTGGCTGTTCTGGATGGGAGAAACAGAATCTCATCCTGGAAGGAGAACACCCTCGTTGAAAAGCCCACCTAGGCCTGCTAGTAACCCAAAAATGAGTGCTGGCACGCTATGAAACACATAACTCCTCCATTTACTGAGGTTTCATGCCTGGGCTCTTCAGCCAGCAAGATTGGGCCATAGTTGCCACAGGGGTCAACATCGAACACATTTTCTGTTGCCAGGCAGTAAAACATCTAAAAGTCTCATTCAAATTCAGTTAAGCTAGAACTAGCCAGCGCCAGGCTGGATAATCCATGTACGCATAGCAATTCTCTTAGAATAATACACAATTCACATAATGTTTTTTCTGTTGTGTCTGTGTCAGGGGTGGACATGCATTCTACTGAGGTGGCAAATTATGATATGTCCAGTCTATTGCAGCACCAAACAAACAATCGGAAAATTCCCGTCATATCAATTCCTAGATATGGTCGAAACTATTTAAAGTGCACTACGCATAATAAACGCAACATTGTTAATATTGCCACTACGGATAATCTTAACAAAAACTCGTCAAAACAGCCCAATACCTATAATATGGGCTTTTTAAACATAAGATCATTGTCTCCCAAGGCGTTATTGGTTAATGAGGTCATTAGAGACAACAATCTTAACGTCATTGGTCTTAGCGAAACCTGGCTCAAACCGGACGAATTTTTTGCGCTCAATGAGGCATCTCCTCCTAACTATACGAATGCGCATGTTGCCCGCCCTCTTAAAAGGGGAGGGGGTGTCGCACTAATATACAATGAAAATTTCAACCTTACCCCTAACCTAAATAATAAATATAAATCGTTTGAGGTGCTTACTATGAGGTCTGTCACACCGCTACCTCTCGACCTGGCTGTTATCTACCGCCCCCCTGGGCCCTATTCGGACTTTATCAGTGAATTCTCAGAGTTCGTTGCTGATCTAGTGACGCACGCCGACAATATAATCATAATGGGGGACTTTAATATCCATATGAATACCCCATCGGACCCTCAGTGCGTGGCGCTCCAAACCATAATTGATAGCTGTGGTCTTACACAAATAATACATGAACCCACGCATCGCAACGGTAATACAATAGATCTAGTGCTTGTCAGGGGTGTCACCACCTCCAAAGTTATGATACTTCCATATACTAAAGTAATGTCCGATCATTACCTTATAAAATTTGAAGTTTTGACTCTTTGTCAACAAGCTAATAATAATAATAACTGCTATAGCGGCCGCAACATTAATGCTGCCACAACGATGACTCTTGCTGACCTACTGCCTTCGGTAATAGCACCATTCCCAAATTATGTCGGCTCTATTGATAAACTCACTAACAACTTTGACGATGCCTTGCGCGAAATTATTGATAGTATAGCACCGCTAAAGCAAAAAAGGGCCCCTAAAAGGCGCACCCCATGGTTTACAGAAGAAATTAGAGCTCAGAAATTATCATGTAGAAAACTGGAACGCAAATGGCGCGCGACTAAACTTGAGGTTTTCCATCAAGCATGGAGTGATAGTTTAATAACTTATAAACGCATGCTTACCTTAGCTAAAACTAAATACTACTCAAATCTCATCCGCCTCAACAAAAACGATCCTAAATTTCTGTTTAGTACAGTAGCATCGCTAACCCAACAAGGGACTCCTCCCAGTAGCTCCACCCACTCAGCAGATGACTTTATGAATTTCTTTAATAAGAAAATTGAACTCATTAGAAAGGAGATTAAAGACAACGCATCCCAGCTACAACTGGGCTCTATTAACACAAATACGACTGTATATACGACGGACACTGCCCTCCAAAATAGTCTCTCTATTTTTGATGAAATAACATTAGAGGAATTATTACAGCGTGTAAGTGGGATAAAACAAACAACATGTTTACTTGACCCACTTCCTGGGAAACTTATCAAGGAACTGTTTGTATTATTAGGTCCATCAGTGTTAAATATTATAAACTTATCACTTTCCTCCGGCACTGTTCCCCTAGCATTCAAAAAAGCGGTTATTCATCCTCTGCTCAAAAGACCTAACCTCGATCCTGACCTCATGGTAAACTACCGACCGGTCTCCCACCTTCCGTTTATTTCCAAAATTCTCGAAAAAACTGTTGCACAGCAGCTAAATGAACACTTAGTGACTAACAATCTCTGTGAACCTTTTCAATCCGGTTTCAGGGCAAATCACTCTACGGAGACAGCCCTCGCAAAAATGACTAATGATCTATTGCTAACGATGGATTCTGATGCTTCATCTATGTTGCTGCTTCTTGATCTTAGCGCCGCTTTCGATACCGTCGATCATAATATTTTATTAGAGCGTATCAAAACACGTATTGGTATGTCAGACTTAGCCTTGTCTTGGTTTAACTCTTATCTTACTGACAGGATGCAGTGCGTCTCCCATAACAATGTGACCTCGGACTATGTCAAGGTAACGTGCGGAGTTCCCCAGGGTTCGGTTCTTGGCCCTGCACTCTTTAGTATTTACATGCTGCCGCTGGGTGACATCATACGCAAGTACGGTGTTAGCTTTCACTGTTATGCTGATGACACTCAACTCTACATGCCCCTAAAGCTGACCAACACGCCGGACTGTAGTCAGCTGGAGGCGTGTCTTAATGAAATTAAACAATGGATGTCCGCTAACTTTTTGCAACTCAACGCTAAGAAAACGGAAATGCTGATTATCGGTCCTGCTAGACACCAACATCTATTTAATAATACCACCTTAACATTTGACAACCAAACAATTAAACAAGGAGACTCGGTAAAGAATCTGGGTATTATCTTCGACCCAACTCTCTCGTTTGAGTCACACATTAAGAGTGTTACTAAAACGGCCTTCTTTCATCTCCGTAATATCGCTAAAATTCGTTCCATCTTGTCCACTAGCGACGCTGAGATCATTATTCATGCGTTCGTTACGTCTCGTCTCGATTACTGTAACGTATTATTTTCGGGCCTCCCTATGTCTAGCATTAAAAGATTACAGTTGGTACAAAATGCGGCTGCAAGGCTTTTGACAAAAACAAGAAAGTTTGATCATATTACGCCTATACTGGCTCAGTTGCACTGGCTTCCTGTGCACTTAAGATGCGACTTTAAGGTTTTACTACTTACGTATAAAATATTACACGGTTTAGCTCCAGCCTATCTCGCCGATTGTATTGTACCATATGTCCCGACAAGAAATCTGCGTTCAAAGAACTCCGGCTTATTAGTGATTCCCAGAGCCAAAAAAAAGTCTGCGGGCTATAGAGCGTTTTCTATTTGGGCTCCAGTACTCTGGAATGCCCTCCCGGTAACAGTTAGAGATGCTACCTCAGTAGAAGCATTTAAGTCCCATCTTAAAACTCATTTGTATAATCTAGCCTTTAAATAGACCCCCCCTTTTTTAGACCAGTTGATCTGCCGTTTCTTTTCTTCTCTCCTCTTCTCCCCTGTCCCTTGCGAGGGGGAGTTGCATAGGTCCGGTGGCCATGGATGAAGTGCTGGCTGTCCAGAGCCGGGACCCCGGGTGGACCACTAGCCTGTGCATCGGTTGGGGACATCTCTGCGCTGCTGACCCGTCTCCGCTCGGGATGGTTTCCTGTTGGCCCCGCTGTGGACTGGACTCCCGCTGATGTGTTGGATCCACTGTGGACTGGACTTTCACAATGTTATGTCAGACCCACTCGACATCCGTTGCTTTCGGTCTCCCCTAGAGGGGGGGGGTTACCCACATATGCGGTCCTCTCCAAGGTTTCTCATAGTCATTCACCGACGTCCCACTGGGGTGAGTTTTTCCTTGCCCGTATGTGGGCTCTGTACCGAGGATGTCGTTGTGGCTTGTACAGCCCTTTGAGACACTTGTGATTTAGGGCTATATAAATAAACATTGATTGATTGATTGATTGAAATACTAAAAAGGTGAAAAGTGAGTATTGTATAATCAAATAGTGGTTTTTCCTCTTAGAACTGTGTGTTCTTTTTGACTCACAAGATGCTACTTACAGCAGTTTTAAGCAACAACTTTAAAGATTTCATCATATTTTGAGTTTTTTATTAAATGCTATATAAAGGCAAAATCCTAAAAACAGTCCAAATACTTGAATGCTAATTTAAAGTACCAGTAGAGTGAAAAAACAAGCATCGACATATAGGCTTAAGGGGGAAATATATGCCTGTTAGCCTGTACATCGATTTGTCATCCAACTGACAAGGCAAAATATATTTTTCGACAAATAAAACCTATGTGCATATGGGTAGTGTCAGCGCCTATTTCGTTCTCAATATGCTGATACGCTGAGTAAATGGGTTCCAACATTAGCACGGCTGTCGTGGCGATGGGAAATGTATGGAGTCAGCCAAATCACATGATAAAATAATTCCTCATTCGTGTTTGCATATTGTGGACTACATGTACCAAGTTATATGGCAATCTGAAACGTTTGAAACAGCAGCCTATAAGCATACCTTGGTAAAATGTCTCCTATTTAGTTTTGGGCGTACATTAGGCTGCTCAGTATGTTCTACTTATTTTCACCAGTATAACCATTGCTAGCGTTGGCTGTAGTTTGTTTTAGTCTTTGTTTTCTGATGGTACTGACAAAACCCATAATATTGCCATTTGTCGTGATATTGTATGCAGGCATGACATACTTCTTCCTGAAAATAGCCTAATTTCTGTGTAAAATGTGTTGGTTAGAGATTTTTTATTGACAAAACGCTTGTCTATTCAGCTATTATGGTCCCAGCACCTCAACCCCTAGTAAGAGGCAGTGGAAGTTTGAAGTTCCTTGGAGTAGCCCAGTCGATCGAGCTGGATTCGGCTGCCTATCTGGCAACCTCAGTCAGGGAGAGGGGGAGGGGACTACTGAATTTTGACCATGATTGCAGTACCATTTCTGGCCAGATTTTGACATATGGCTCCTTCACTGATTAAAATACCAAAAAAAAAACATCATAATCATGATCATGGCTTACAGTTTTTAAAAGTTTCACCTGTATACAACAATAGCGGACGCTAAAGCATCTAGTTATGTATTGACAGTTTTATTATTAAACATGGTGCAGTGGTTAACGCTCGTGCCGCACAGCGAGAAGGTCCTTTCTGCGTGAAGTTTGCATGTTCTCCCCGTGACTGCGTGGGTTCCCTCCGGGTACTCCGGCTTCCTCCCACCTCCAAAGACATGCACCTGGGGATAGGTGGATTGGCAACACTAAATGAGCCTTATTGTGTGAATGTTGTCTGTCTGTGTTGGCCCTGCGATGAGGTGGCACCTTGTCCAGGGGTCGCCCCCGTGCAACCCCAAGAGGGGCAAGCGGTAGAAAATGGATGGATGGATGAAACGACTGCATACAAGAAAATTAGATGACAGCAAAATATTTGCACCAGAAAATCAACTACAAAAACTAAACTTACTATTCGTTTTCATTAGCATCACGATCACAGCAATACGGCACTCCCTAATGTCAATCAAATATGTTACTTAGCGATGCAAGAATAAATCCAACATTGTCTTTAAGGAATAATGCTTAATTTTTGTACCCCTCTTGATGTAAAGACATGATGTGCCCCCAATCTTTTCTTCTTTAAATCCTTTTGAATGCAGAAGGAAGTGTGGTCAAGCAGTAACTTGATCAGTCGACTTTGGTGATGATGAATGATACTTTAAATCTTTCAAAAAAATATTTTTTTTTAGAGTGTATAAATCCATTCCATCCCATTTGACATTTTCTCTTAAACTGTGGCCTATATATTTGACTGTAAACATTTTAAAATAAGCCCAGGGGCAGGTGAATAAACAGTAGCCTAATGGTACTCTTGCCCTCCACCTGAAACCTCGAGGTCACGTGATTGCAACCTAGCAATTGGTACCTTTTTTTGTGTATTTGCGATCTGCATAAGTCCGAAACATTTGGAACCAAACAATGGAGTCATACTTCCTCCAAATGAGCCATTTGTAATTTGCCCAATTTGTAACGTTTTTTTTTCTCCATTGGTGACATCAGCAGACATCTCCATATATGGTTAAGTTTTACCCCAAGAACTTTGTGTGAGTCCGCCAATGACTACGTTGTAGTCCATAAATTCCTTCTTATTCTCTCTCCTCTTTTTGTGGGGCAGACGTTACCATGTCTAATACAAAGTAGCGTATAGTTCCAACTTACATCTGCAAGTAGACTCCATATGGAAGTACCAAAAACTACAACATGGCTGACGGGGAAAAGAGGCAGGCGAAGTGGAGGCATGTAAATAAGACCTCCCACAAAACGGCGTATCCTGAAGAGTGGCTTGAAGATGGTCTGTAAAACATAATCTATGTAAAAGAACCACCAACACATGTTATGTAGACCACAATGAAGTTTTTTAAATGTAGAAAAAAGTAATTAAATGACCCCTTAAAGACTTATTTTCAATGCATGTTGTCAAAAAGTGGAGGACTAAGACTCTTCTTATAATTGATACAAAGATAGAATAGACATACCAGATTTGAATTTCATAAGTTTATTCTCATCACAATATACATTCCACTTTTTTATTGCAGTACAAAAATAAGCAATATGCGTTCATGATAATAAATAGCCAAAAAGAAAGTGAAAGCACACGAAACAGAAAAGTTGATAGTTCAGATATTGCAGCGCATTCATTTTTACAAAATATTATGTAAATCCTGCACAAGTACCGCTTAGACTGTGTTCCCCAAAACTGCAACGTAAATGTAAGAAATGTGTTCAAACAAATAATTATATAAAAATAAAATGACAAAAAAATAAACGACAAAAATGGATTTTGTATTAAATACAGAGCAGAGTTCAGTTTTCCTTTCAAACGGCCTAATCGTTGCTGGTTTATGCCTTGAACGTTGCCTAGCAACAAGTGGCTGCAATTGTTTTCAAAGAATGTTTTCACTTTCAGTTCATAGAAGAATAATGAATCCTAAACACATGCATATCCATGTCCCTCCGAGTGCTTGACTCAGGTCGACATAAGAGGTTGTCCACATAAGCGAGTGTCAACGTAACCGAAAATACGAAAATAGCTATTGCTTGCAGATTTACTGTACTTGTGACTTTTGTCAGAGACATTAGGAAAATAGTCAATAATGGTAGGAAGATAGTCAATAAGGATAGATTTTTGAAGTGGAATTTATTTGTTCAAATTGTTTTCATCCATTTGTGCAAATGGGTGAATTTTGTATGCTGTGGAAACAAGGCAGCTGATAGGGATGGGTACTGAATATACAAATATCAACGGCATTCCGTCGATACTACCGGGTGACGAGTCATGTAAAATCAAACGGGACCATATTTCGACGCCACGTCCACTTGCAGACTAAACACTGGCTCAAACACTTGGCGGGAAAACAAGCACTCAAGCTGCCCCCAGATCAGTCTCAGCCAAACTGCCTCTAGGTAATGTTACAATTTTCAATGCCAGCAAAGCAAGTATGCCTGATAGAAAACACCCAAACTTACAGAAAAGCTCACTCTTTTCAAAATGAGCTAGCTCTATGCTAATTTACATTGGATTTTCCATTTACATGCTACTGATTAGCATTAGCGGTTTTACTTGGAGATTTCGACAAATCTGATAATGAAAACTAGAACTAAGATGCATGTTGCAATCAAACGAAGTGTGTAACAAGTACAGTACTTACAGTACAATCACTTTGGAGGGCGTGACATAAGAATAGACTGGCACATTTAGCTACTTCCTAGCTAGGCAACACACCGTAGTTTATACACTAGTGCCATTTAGCGTCTTGGAACTGAAACTGCATGCAAACATGTTGATATGACACTTGCAAATGAGACTCAGAAATGTAAGAAATCAAGATATAACAACTGGACAGGACAGCTATCATTATCAGCTCATTGTTAAATGTTGAAGTATTGAATTGTTACATTTAGTAACACATAAACACACACAAAAGTAACAAGTATGTGTTCCCAGGTACCGGGAATTGGTACCGTATTGGTTCGAATGTGAGAGGTACCCACCCGTAGCGGCTAAGAAATGTACGGCAGATGAAGAAAGGACTTTGGTTCTATGCTGAAGCTTTGAAGGTACGTGTCACTTCCTTTCCTGCTGTTAGTTTGTGTTGATTTTGACATGATCACAAATCTGCTTCTGCAAAACCCAACACAATTTTCATAGAAATGAAAATTAAATGTCAAGTACGTCAAAGTTGGCTTCAGCTTGGGTCGGAGCTCGATGAGTGGGTCAATTTTGACGTGTTGTTGACGTCAACAGACTCCCTGTGATTACGTAGAATCTGTTCAAGGACTACGGCTGCAGAGGGTGAAGTGTTTTCCCTGGTGTGGTTTAGTCTCAGTAGTGACCTACTGAGGACTGTTGGTGATGGCTTTGAGAATGTCACACGTGTTCTTGGAGATGACCTCCCTCAGCTTCCGTACACGACGAGGACTGGAGGCGCCGACGTAGTTGTGCGGCTGCAGGGTGGCCATGCCCTCGTTGACGTTGCCCATGATGATAACTTGGCCCTCGGTGGCGGCGGCCATGATATTTGGGCAGGGGCAGCTCCAGTCCATATTGAGGAAGGTGACTTCCAGAGGCTCCTTGCCAAAAAAGCGGAGGCCCATCTTGTCATCCTTGAGGATCTCCTCCACCGTCACCAGGGCGTGACCTGAGTCTTTCTCCTCTGTGAGCTCGGTCATGCTACCCAGGATGACAAAGTCACTGCGGCAGAAGCTGGTCACTATCTTACCTCTCGGTTTACAGGCTTTGCAGTCGTGTTTCTTCGGGTACGGGCACGTCTCCCCACAGGCTTCTTTGGAATCAAAGTTGTTGTCGTTCCCTCCGCATCCTCCGTAGATGAATGACTGGCATTGTCGCAGACTGCTGCTGAAGGCCCAGCGTGGCTCGTAGGCTTTACATGGCCCTTGCAGACTTGGTAGGTCACAAGGGCTCGACAGCTCCGGACCGCAGCATTGCATGCACTCTTCGTACGTCTCAAAGTGCTTGGTCGGGTGCTGGTCGCTGCTTTGGCAGTGACTGAAAGACATGCAGTTGTTACTTTGGGCTTCATAGAACCAGGTCACTTTTTCCAAGTCACTCCCACAATCCTCTGGATTGTTAGGGGGCTTGAGACACTCCTCTGGGCGACACCGGCTCAGGTTGTTAGAGTCTGGGCTTTTGGGTGGCTCTGTGGGCAGCACGGTCAGAGGGTGGTGGGCCTGCACTGAGCCGGAAGGGTTCCGAGCCGTGCAGGTGTAGATGCCCGAGTCGCGCATTTCGGCGTTATAGATGACCAACTGACCCACGTTTGTGACCACCATGTTCCCCTGAACGTGATTGCGCCCCATGACCACCCTCTGCACCTTGTCGGGAAGATGCTTCTCCCAGGTGATCTCAGGCGGCGGTTCCCCGGTTACATCACACAGGAAGCTGGCAGTGTTGCCCACATTTACAGTCTGGAGGTGCGGCAGGCTCAGGACAACAGGCGCTTGAGGCTCGACAGGAGACGGGACAGTCACCTGCAGGGGGGCGGTTGTCGGGCGGGGTGTGGTTACCAGGGGCAACGCTGGGCTTGTGCTCGGCCAGGTGAGGTGGAAGCGACAGGCGACGACAGAGAGGCTGATGCCCTTGGAGCACGCCTCCGCGTCCATGTAGCACTTGTTGTAGTAGGTCATGCCGTCAGACGCGCACGTGAACTGAGGCTCCCTCTCACAACGATCGCGGCATTTACACACCGGCTGCCCGTCCCAGATGTCACACTGTGACCCCTGCTGGGTGCACATGAAGGTGGCACAGGTGGCTTCCTGGGGCATCCCCACGGGGCCTTTCTCGCCAACCATGTATCTTGAGGCCACACAACTACGATTCCCACACACATTTTGGCAACACTTCTCAAAGGATTCACAATCCTGGAAGACAAGAGGGAAGCAATTACTTTACTGCGTGTCACTTGTTGTTCTTTTCAACACAGCGGTACCTCAGCATACAGTAGAAAGGGGATTAAATTACCCGATTTGTCGCCGTTTACCTGACACAGGAAATGTGACAAATTGAGTGGGTGCAATATCCACTTCAGCCGCCAGATGGCAGTGGAGTGTTTTATATATTAAAATGTGTTTTGTGGCAATTCCAACTTTGGCCACAGCGTCAGTTGCTATGAAGAGTAGCGCTTTCCATCATTTTCATCAAACTGCATTGTAAAATGATAAATACCATACTGAAGCAGTGTGTCTAACGCCAGCCAAGGATGTTAATATATATAATAATATCTAAACGGTGGACATTTATCCATGAGAATATGGTGAAGCTGCTGATGGTGTGTTTGGCGGAGAAGCAGCTCGAAGGAGATACCGTAGAAGTCCACTCTCCAAGGTAAATACTGTACATGATTATTACATTCATTCATAAAACTACTGTAGTTGGCAGTAGTATATTTCCTATCGAAAAGTGTGTTTTTCTTTCTAAAAGACATGTTACAAGTTACAATTGTGCAGTTTTTTTTTGTTTTTTTTTTTGGGGGGGGGGGGGGACAACAAATTAAGTTGATTTCAATTACTTTCCATGGAAGACATTCATTTGAGATACAAGTGTTTTGAGTTAAAAAATAATAATAATATTTGATCTTCATCCCACAATTTCCACCTAGCAGCAAGTAATTGTGCAAGTTTAATAATATCGTGATTATCAAAATTAGTCACATCATACACTTTTTAAAATTTAACGCAACAACTGACTCAGTCAACTTGGTTTCGGATCAAAACCAGCATTTGCAGTATCGTCCACCTCTACATTGTCGCAGCGTATTATAAATGAAGCCAAATCATAACAATTGAAACTTTTTAAAAACTTCAGCGGAAAAACAAACAAATGTCTGAGGCTTGAAGTACTCCAATTATTGTGCTATGCAGTATTCTTGAATTTCCAAATAGAAGCAAGAGAGTAGAATTCATGTTTTATCTCAAGTTCTCTATTTAAAAGAGTCATCATTAGTATTATTATTATTATAAAGTCATAATATCAAAAATGTAATATATAATAAGTAAAA
This sequence comes from Entelurus aequoreus, assembly GCF_033978785.1. Lineage (NCBI taxonomy): Eukaryota > Metazoa > Chordata > Actinopteri > Syngnathiformes > Syngnathidae > Entelurus > Entelurus aequoreus. Next base: position 33,475,717 of record NC_084738.1, read on the forward strand.
ATTATATTTTTTTAAACCAGATTAATCACATTTTAGAATTTGGATTAATCATGATTTATTACTAGTGCTTACTCACTTGCATTGTTGAAAGTAGCTTAAAAAAATATCCAAATAGTTGTACACAAATGCAATTTTGTTGTCAGACCCAGCAGGCACAAGACATTGATACAACGTTGATTACACATACACGTCTTTTAAAACTGACTTTGAAACAACATTGCAAAATAGTGGTATTTGTAAATTGAGACAACGTTGATGTCCAATATATCCATGTTGTTGGTTGGGAAATGACCACATTTCAATGGTCAAATCATCGTCAGAACCCAACATTGATTAAACTTCGTCAAAAAGCATGTTGTTTCTACGTTATGTTTGAGTTGCTCAACATCAGGACCTGATTCAACAGGTTCTCAACGTTGTTTTAATGTTGTGTGCCTGCTGGGAGAATGTCATCTTTTTTTTTTTTTTTTTTTTTTTTTTTTTTTGTCCTGTCCAGTTTCTCAGACAAATCATATAGCAGATGTAGATGCCCATATCAGCTGTTCAGATTTACTTTACAAAAGAGAAGTGTAGGATACTTCTCTTGTTGCCTTATTTGTATTTGACTTTATTAAATGTATTTATATTATCATTTGGTGCAGCCGGGCCGGAGCAGGAGGGGATAGAAAGAGAAAAAAAAGGAAGAGAGAGGGGGGAATTGTGGGGACAAGAGGGGGATTAGACAGAGAGACAAAAACAACAACAGCAAACACAACAACAACAACAATAGAGCAACATCAGCAAATACGACATGTACAAATATCATCTAGGAACATTTTTTAAAAGTTTTACTTGGATGCATGTCATTAAACTGCACAAAAAACCTTGGTAACAGTCTATCTAAAGTGCTTTCTTGCTGTATTTTAAAGTGAAATTTGCCAGCGAACACACCAGTCGTCGTCTCCTCACTCATTGTTGTACTGACCTGTGCATTGATGTGATCACTGAGAGCTTGTTCGGTCCAAATAAATGGCATGGTTAATCTAAGTGTGTTCAGGATGATTGGTCACTTGAATTAACTCTTTAATTTTGACAGCACTAAAAAAACTTTTTACAAATACAAATAAATAAAATTACAATTTGTATTTATTTATTTATTTTTCCAAAAAAGGAAATACTCAATACATATTTGGATTTTTAACAATAAAACAGGTGCACGTTTAGAATGTATCCAGGGTTAAAAACCCAATATCCCACATACTGTAGAATTGTGTCAGCATCTTACCTGATCAGATTGACACTCCCTAGTACAAGTACTCATGGCATCCACCCACAGGTTGGGGTTCATGTCGTTAGGACACATCCCCGCATGGGAGTAAGAGGTATGGGCCGCGACCTCCATCCACACACTGGCCAGGAACCAGATCCAACGTGGGAACAGCATCCACCACATCTCCAGTTTAAAAGTGGGGCAAAGTTGAAAAAGACCCAATAAGCATATCACAAGTGTGAGATGGATCGCTCCCGGATTGCTTTTATATTAAAGACGAGCAGTCATCCCCAAACAGTTCACAGGAAGACTGACTTGACTTGCTCCTGAGTTGCTGGAGGAACATTTCTAAACGGTTCGTGGTCGGCTTGAGTTGGGACTGGCGGGGTACCTGCCTGTTAAAAGGATTGGTGGTAACACCCACCCTTCTCACTCGCCCACCCGACATCCCGCTTTAACTCTTTGCGCGCTCCTCTTGTGCCAAAGTGCACAGAGGAAGAAGTGTGTTATATCCAGAAACGTTATGTTACAGTGGCTTATGCATATTTTACCCCATTATCATTTACAATAAGGCATGTGCATGTATGCTAAACACGCACATGCAAAGATTAGGAGAAGTTATTCTATTCACTGGAATAAATGGAAAATGTCAGTTGCTGCAATATTCAAGTAAAATCGACACTCATAATCTTGTCATAATTTGTACAATTGGGTCTCTTCATTGAAAAATGTTTGCATATTATGGAAGCAGTGTATACAAATTTGAAAAAATGTGTACAAAAATTTGTATTTAAAATATATATATATATTTTTTTCTCAGACAGCTATAATATGTTTATTCCTGTAGAACCAAGACTACAAGCGGTAGAAAATGGATGGATGGATGAAAATGACTTTGATTTCAATTCCCTCTGCTGACATTTGATTTTTATTATCCATCCATCCATCCATTTTCTACCACTTGTCCCTTACGGGGTCTTTAAAGCCAAACTGGACATACAAGTAATAAAGATTTTAAAAAGCATACAAACATTCTGAATTATTTTTTTCTGAAATGTCTCTATAATCGTCAGTCCTACACAAAAATATCAGACAATGCCATGTTTATTACTTTTAATTTTTGACCCTTTTGAAGGCCTAATCTCACAGGGGTTTTTTTATGAGCAAATTAACTAATGTTATGATCATTTATACAAATTCAAAACTGTGACATTATTTGATCAAAAGGCCTTCAGACGGTTCAATCAATCAATCAATCAATGTGTATTTATATAGCCCTAAATCACAAGTGTCTCAAAGGGCTGTACAAGCCACAACGACATCCTCAGTACAGAGCCCACATACGGGCAAGGAAAACTCACCCCAGTGGGACGTCAATGTGAATGACTATGAGAAACCTTGGAGAGGACCGCATATGTGGGTAACCCCTCTACCCCCCTCTAGGAGAGACCGAAAGCAATGGATGTCGAGTGGGTCTGACATAATATTGTGAAAGTCCAACACATCAGCGAAAGTCCAGTCCATGGTGGGGCCAGCAGGAACCATCCCGAGCGGAGACGGGTCAGCAGCGTAGAGATGTCCCCATCTGATGAACAGGCTAGCGGTCCACCCCGGGTTGGGAGCAGAGTAGAAAAGAAAAGAAAAGAAACGGCAGATCAACTGGTCTAAAAAGGGAGTCTATTTAAAGGCTAGATTATACAAATGAGTTTTAAGATGAGACTTAAATGCTTCTACTGAGGTAGCATCTCTGACTTTTACCGGGAGGGCATTCCATAGTATTGGAGCCCGAATAGAAAACGCTCTATAGCCCGCAGACTTTTTTTGGGCTCTGGGAATCACTAATAAGCCGGAGTTCTTTGAACGCAGATTTCTTGCCGGGACATATGGTACAATACAATCGGCAAGATAGGCAGGAGCTTGACCGTGTAGTATTTTATACGTAAATAGTAAAACCTTAAAGTCGCATCTTAGGTGCACAGGAAGCCAGTGCAGGTGAGCCAGTATAGGCGTAATATGATCAAACTTTCTTGTTTTTGTCAAAAGTCTAGCAGCCGCATTTTGTACCATCTGTAATCTTTTAATGCTAGACATAGGGAGGCCCGAAAATAAAACGTTACAGTAATCGAGACGAGATGTAACGAACGCATGGATAATGATCTCAGCATCGCTTGTGGACAAAATGGGACGAATTTTAGCGATATTACGGAGATGAAAGAAGGCCGTTTTAGTAACACTCTTAATGTGTGACTCAAACGAGAGAGTTGGGTCGAAGATAATACCTAGATTCTTTACCGAGTCTCCTTGTTTAATTGTTTGGTTGTCAAATGTTAAGGTGGTATTATTAAATAGATGTCGGTGTTGAGCAGGACCGATAATCAGCATTTCCGTTTTCTTAGCGTTGAGTTGCAAAAAGTTAGCGGACATCCATTGTTTAATTTCATTAAGACACGCCTCCAGCTGACTACAATCCGGCGTGTTGGTCAGCTTTAGGGGCATGTAGAGTTGGGTGTCATCAGCATAACAGTGAAAGCGAACACCGTATTTGCGTATGATGTCACCTAGCGGCAGCATGTAAATACTAAAGAGTGCAGGGCCAAGAACCGAACCCTGGGGAACTCCGCACGTTACCTTGACATAGTCCGAGGTCACATTGTTATGGGAGACGCACTGCATCCTGTCAGTAAGATAAGAGTTAAAACAAGACAAGGCTAAGTCTGACATCCCAATACGCGTTTTGATACGCTCTAATAAAATATTATGATCAACAGTATCGAAAGCGGCGCTAAGATCAAGAAGCAGCAACATAGATGACGCATCAGAATCCATCGTTAGCAATAGATCATTAGTCATTTTTGCGAGGGCTGTCTCCGTAGAGTGATTTGCCCTGAAACCGGATTGAAAAGGTTCACAGAGATTGTTAGACGGTAAGTGTTCATTTAGCTGCTGTGCGACAATTTTTTCGAGGATTTTCGAGATAAACGGAAGGTGGGACACCGGCCGGTAGTTTACCATGAGGTCAGGATCGAGGTTAGGTCTTTTGAGTAGAGGATGAATAACCGCTTTTTTGAATGCTAGGGGAACAGTGCCAGAGGAAAGTGATACGTTTATAATATTTAACACTGATGGACCTAATAAAACAAAAAGCTCCTTGATAAGTTTCCCAGGAATTGGGTCAAGTAAACATGTTGTTTGTTTTGTCCCATTTACACATTTTAACAATTCCTCCAATGTTATTTCATCAAAGAGAGAGAAACTATTTTGGAGGGCAGTGTCCGTCGTATATACAGTCGTATCTGTGTTAATAGAACCCAGTTGTAGCTGAGATGCATTGTCTTTAATCTCTTTTCTAATGACTTCAATTTTCTTATTAAAGAAATTCATAAAGTCATCTGCTGAGTGGGTGGAGCTACTGGGAGGAGTCCCTTGTTGGGTTAGCGATGCTACTGTACTAAACAAAAATTTAGGATCATTTTTGTTGAGGTGGATGAGATTTGAGTAATATTTAGCTGTAGCTGAGGTAAGCATGCGTTTATAAGTTATTAAACTATCACTCCATGCTTGATGGAAAACCTCAAGTTTAGTCGCACGCCATTTGCGTTCCAGCTTTCTACATGATAATTTCTGGGCTTTAGTTTCTTCTGTAAACCATGGGCTTCTCCTTTTAGGGGCCCTTTTTAGCTTTAGCGGTGCTAAACTATCAATGGTGTTGCGCAGGGCGTCGTTAAAGTTGTTAGTGAGGTTATCAATAGAGCCCACATAATTTGGGAATGGTGCCATTACCGAAGGCAGTAGGTCAGTAAGAGTCGTCGTTGTGGCAGCATTAATGTTGCGGCTGCTATAGTAGTTATTATTATTATTATTAGTTTGTTGACAATGAGTCAGAACTTCGAATTTTATAAGGTAATGATCGGACATTACTTTAGTGTACGGGAGTATCGTAACTTTGGAGGTGGTGACACCCCTGACAAGCACTAGATCTATCGTACTACCGTTGCGATGCGTGGGTTAATTTATTATTTGTGTAAGACCACAGCTATCAATTATAGTCTGGAGCGCCACGCATGGAGGGTCCGATAGGGTATTCATATGGATGTTAAAGTCTCCCATTATGATTATATTGTCGGCGTGCGTCACTAGATCAGCAACGAACTCTGAAAATTCATTGATAAAGTCCGAATAGGGCCCTGGGGGGCGGTAGATGACAGCCAGGTGCAGAGGCAGCGGTGTGACAAACCTCGTAGTAAGCACCTCAAACGAGTTATATTTATTATTTAGGTCCGAGATAAGGCTAAAGTTTTTGTTGTATATTAGTGCAACACCCCCACCCCTTTTAATGGGACGGGCAATATGCGTTCCCGTATAGCCAGGAGGAGACGCCTCACCCAGCGCAAAAAATCCGTCTGGTTTGAGCCAGGTCTCGGCTAGACCAACGACATCAAGATTGTTGTCTCTAATGACTTCATTAACTAATAACGTTTTGGAAGACAATGACCTTATGTTTAAAAAGCCCATATTATAGGTAGTGGGCTGTTTTGAGGAGTTTTTGTTGAAAGTATCCGTAGTAGCAATATTAATAATGTTACGTTTATTATGCGTAGTGCACTTTAAATAATTTCGACCATATCTAGGAATTGATATGACAGGAATTTTTAGATTCTTTGCCACCTCAGTAAAATGCATGTCCACCTCTGACGCAGAAAAAACATTATGTGAATTGTATATTGTTCTAAGAGAATTGCTATGTGTGCAGGGATTATCCAGCCTGGCACTGGCTAGTTCTACCTTAACAGACTCCTTATTAGCGCTTCTTTGTGGATTAGCATTTAGCTTTTTCGTTAGCCCCGCTAACAACAACGCCTTTAGCTTTGTTGTTAGCCCCGCCCGACATCCCCGCTTCTGCTTCCGAGCGCACCGCTTACGTCTCTTTCGTTGACGGTCTCCGCTGGTAGTGGACGCCGCTGCTTCAAAGCCCACTGCTGGATGTAGCTCGCGAAGAATTCGATTGGTTGAAATAAAAATAAAAAAAACATTACATTTTTGGGGTATTTTTGTTCAGTTTCAGTTTATTTCGAACATGCTTACAATACAATTACGATGTAATGCATCACATAAATTCCAGTTGTTTCATCACAGCACATCCGAAAAGGAGTAGGAAGAAGCAGAGCTTATTTAATCCTACCCCTTTTCATATCATAGCAGTTTTATCCCATTTATTTGTTCTCTGTTTATAAGTGAATAAATAAATAATAAATACATATACCATAAATAAGTAAACAAATATTAAATGCATATATAATAATTGTATCTCTTTTTTAATGATTTTTCAAAGGGTCAAGATGTTTATCATAATTGTTCGTCTTTGTGCTTTGTGAACACTTGTGAAGGTTGATTGAGAGATTTGAGCAAAAACAGTGAAAAAACAAAAAATTAATCCAATATGTTTGCATGACCTTTGAAAAATGAAGGACTTATGCTTCGGGATATTGTTGAATAATTGTTGGTGTCTCACACACCTACAGTATATGAAATAATTGGACATTGAATTGTTTTAATTTAACATGAAAAAAAAACTCTTAAGGAAAAAGTATGTATAATGCAGTAACACAATAACAATTTTGGCCAAAATACAGCAAACATTTACTGAAAGCACGAAAAACGCTTTATTCAAATAATATAAAATCTGTGATGTAACATCCATCCATCTTCTTCTGCTTATCCATGGTCAGGTCGCGGGGGCAGCAGCCTAAGCAGAGAAGCCCAGACTTCCCTCTCCCCTGCCACTTCGTCCAGCTCTTCCCGGGGGATCCCGAGGCGTTCCCAGGCCAGCCGGGAGACATAGTCTTCCCAACGTGTCCTCCCTGTGGCCTCTTACTGGTCTGACGTGCCCTCAACACCTCTCTAGGGAGGCGTCTTGGTGGCATCCTGACCAGATGCCCGAACCACCTTATCTGGCTCTTCTCAATGTGGAGGAGCAGCGGCTTTACTTTGAGCTCCTCCCAGATGACAGAGCTTCTCACCCTATCTCTAAGGGAGAGCCCCGCCACCCGGCGGAGGAAACTCATTTTGGCCGCTTGTACCCGTGATCTTGTCCTATTGGTCATAATCCAAAGTTCATGACCATAGGTGAGGATGGGAATGTAAATCGACCGGTAAATTGAGAGATTTGCCTTCTTCACCACAACGGATCGATACAGCGTCCGCATTAATGAAGACGGCGCACCGATCCGCCTGTCGATCTCACGATCCACTCTTCCCTTACTCATGAACAAAACTCTGAGGTACTTGAACTCTCTTTCCCAACCCGGAGATGGCACTCCACCCTTTTTCGGGCGAGAACCATGGACTCTGATTTGGAAGTGCTGATTCTCATCCCAGTCGCTTCCCACTCGGCTGCGAACCGATCCAGTGAGAGCTGAAGATCCAGCCCCCCTCTTGAGATAACTGGTTCCAGAGCCCTTTCTGTGCGTAGAAGTGAGTCCGACTATATCTAGCTGGAACTTCTCCGCCTCGCGCACGAGCTCAAGCTCTTTCCCCGTTCCACGTTCCACATCCGAAGAGCTAGCTTATGTAGCCGAAGATCGGACCGCCAAATGCCCTGCCTTTGGCTTCCGCCCAGCTCACATTGCCCCCGACCTCCATGCCCCTCCTATGAGTGGTGAGCCCATTGGAGGGGGGACCCACGTTGCCTCTTTGGGCTGTGCCCCACCTCCGGACCTGGTTCCAGAGGGGGGGCCCCGGTGACCCGCATCCGGGCGAGGGAAATCTGAACCCTCATTGTTTCTTCATCATAAAGGTCTTCCAGCTGCTCTTTGTCTGAACCTTCACCTAGGACCTGTTTGTCTTGGGAGACCCTACCAGGGGGCCTAATAGCCCCCGGACAACATAGCTCCTAGGATCATTGGGACACGCAAAATCCTCTACCACGATAAGGTGGCAGCTAAGAAAGGAGGTGATGCAACATATTATAATGGTATACATGCTTAAAATAAACTTAGACCAACCAATTATGTCTTAAGTGACTGGTTAACCACGAAGTTGGTTTAAAATTCATCATAAGATTAATTATGGTTATAATTAACCACCAACATGCATACAGTTACAATATGCTTCATCACATATTCCCAGTTTTTCATCACAACATAATTCACCTACCTCACTGCCTTCCTCATGGAACACGAGCTACTGGCGGCGAATACCATCTTCCGGAAGAGAACAGGAAAGAGGTGGACCTTCCGAGACCGAGCCTCAGGAACACTACGGCAGCTAGATTACATCCTAGTGAGGAAGAAATGGAGGAACTCCATCCTGAATGCTGAGCCATACAGCACTTTTAGTTCTGTGGGCTCAGACCACCGTGTAGTCTCAATGAGAGTTTGCCTGAGCCTCAGGGTCCCCAAACCAAGTCCCAAGATCCGGTATAACTGGAAAGCTTTCTCAAGTGACCCTGGCCTTCAAACCAGATACGCAGAGGAGATGAGGAGAAGATTCCAGCAGCTGGACAGGGGAGCGGAGGCCAGTGGAGAATACAGGAGATTCGTCACTGCAAATGAGGAGGCGACCAGGCTGTGCGTGCCCATGATGGAGAGAGTCAGTACCTCCAGACGATCCAAACACCCAGAGGTCGTAGCAGCACGAGGGATGGTGGAGGAAGCTCGCCTCAACTTTGAGCGGGAACCAACTGTGGAGAGACGTGGCGAGCTGAATGAAGCCAAACAGTTTCTTTTCAGATGCTATGATACCATCAAAGGGGAAGAACTGATGGAGAGACTGCGGAGGGTGCAGGCGGCGCAAGGTGAACAACAGTATGGGGAGGCCTGGAGGGTCATCAATGAGATGACGGGGCGGAAGAGGACCAAGGAGGGATAGGTGGAGGGACACAGCCCGGAGGAGAGGGTGACAACCTGGTCCAGTCACTTCAAAAGGCTGCTGGGAGAAACAGCAGACGCAGCTGAGGAAGAAGAAATACCATCAGTCCTCCCAAACCTGAACATCAACGATGGTCCCTTCACACTCGGAGAGCTCGCCAGGGCAAAAGCCACAGTAAGAGTGGGAAAAGGCGCTGGCCCGGACGGCATACCCCCAGAGGTCGTGAAGAACTGTGATCTTGATGACGTCATTCTAGAGTTCTGCAACCTTGCTCTGCTGCACAATCGGCTGCCTGATATGTGGTCTCTATCAAACATCGTACCAGTGCCCAAATCCGGAGACCTCTCGAAGCCAGACAACTACCGAGGCATCAGCCTGACCTGTATCACTGCGAAAGTCTACAACCGCATGATCCTAAACAGGGTCCGGCATGCAATCGACCCTCACCTGAGAGTAAATCAGAACGGCTTTCGAGAAGGACGAACAACTACAGCCCAGATCTTGGCACTTAGGAGATTGATTGAGGAGGTGAGGAAGGACAACCTGACTGCAGTCCTATGCTTCATAGACTTCAAAAAGGCATTTCACTCGATACATCGAGGCACGATGGTGAAGATCTTGAAGGCATACAGTATTCCTCCGAACCTACTCCGAGCAATAGAGTCCATGTACGCAGGAACAAGGGCCAGGGTGGTGACCCCAGATGGCAACAGCGAGGAGTTTGACATCCTGGCTGGAGTTATACAAGGGGATACACTAGCCCCCTTCCTCTTCATCATAGTCCTTGATCATGCGCTCAGGAAGGCAATAAATGGGGGAGAGCAGGAACTTGGCTTCACGCTGACACCAAGGAAGTCTAGTCGACAACCGGCAGTGGTCCTGACAGACCTTGACTATGCGGATGACATCAGTCTGCTCTCCAACAACGTGGAACAAGCACAAGAACTCCTACACAGGGTAGAGCTAGAGTGCGCCAAGGTTGGCCTTAGGCTAAATGCCAAGAAAACTGAGGTCATGACCTACAATGTTCCACTAGAACATCAACCTCTGATAACAGCAGGAGGCACTGTGCTGAATGAAGTTGAGGACTTCAAATACCTGGGCGGATGGGTCAACTCAACTGAGCAGGATTTAAAAGTGAGGAAGGCACTTGCATGGAGGGCCCTGAACGGCATGACCAGTGTATGGAGCTCCAACCTCCCCCGCCAAATCAAACTCAGTTTGTTCTACGCGACAGTTGAGTCCGTTCTCCTCTATGGCAGCGAATGCTGGACCCTGAAGCCAACCCTGGAGAGGTCTCTGGATGGTTGCTACACCAGGATGCTGCGTGCAGTGCATAACATCAACAAGAGTGCGCACGTAACCAACAGAGTCCTCTACAGGGGAATACCAAGGGTGAGCGAGAAGATTGCTGTAAGGAGAATGAGACTAGCAGGGCACTGCCAAAGGCATCAGGAGCTGCCAGCCAGCAAATTGGTACTGTGGGAACCAACACATGGGCATCGGTCAAGAGGACGTCCCACACTAACATACGTGGATGTACTCAAGAAGGAGGCAGGAGCTCAGACTACCAAGGAACTGGCCAAATGTATGGAGAATCGGGATGACTGGAAGCAACGATGGAAGGCTCGTCTGAGGACGACCTAGAGAGATAATCAATTTTAGTTATAACATTTCAACAAAACCGTAAAAGCAGAATTTATTTAATCCAACTGAACCCCTTTTTCATTTATTTGTTCACTTTCTGTGCTCAATTTGTAACATTGTAACATAAATCATCAATAAAGTTCTCATGAAGAAACATTTGTTTATAAATTGAGATTCACATCATGAGATAAATACGATTATGTACATTTTCAGTAAGGCTTAAGATGTTTATCAGAATTCTTCTTCCTTGTACTCTGTAAACAATAAGAGTTTGAACAGTTTCTTAAAGTGGATTATATTGTTGTTGTTTTTTTTACTTCTTTGCTTAATACTTTTTCTTTTTCTTATGCCTTCTGATCTCTCTCTCTCTCTCTCTCTCTCTCTCTCTCTCTCTCTCTATGTCCACTACTTGATGTCCATACCCCCCCCCCCCTCCACACCCCTGATTGTAAATAATGTAAATAATTCAATGTGATTATCTTATGTGATGACTGTATTATGATGATAGTATATATGATAGTATATATCTGTATCATGAATCAATTTAAGTGGACCCCGACTTAAACAAGTTGAAAAACTTATTCGGGTGTTACCATTTAGTGGTCAATTGTACGGAATATGTACTTCACTGTGCAATCTACTAACAAAAGTCTCAATCAATCAATCAATCAATCAATCAATCCACTCCATAATTTAATTCCACATACTGATATAGTAGTGGTCTTAAGTGAAGTGCATTCAAATGTTTTAAATGTAGTTTTTTTCCTAAGGTCATGTATTTTCGCCTTTATCCAGATCCTCACCAACATTTAATGGATTCTTCCATGTGCCACTGCAGTCCATTTCTAGTGTCATCCTCCTACAGTAATTGTGTCTCTCCTTCTGTTTAGTTACGGTTTCATTGTGTCAAAATTGTTATGAAAAAGTTCACACAAAAAGAAAATAAAGTTTCTTGAGACTTTAGGACAGTACTGTATAAAACAGGTGTCTTCAAGGTGTTCAAGGTCGAGGACCACCAAACTGATGGAAAGACGAAGCAAGGACCTCGACCTTTATAGCCTATATAAAATGTTTAACTAAAAAAAGTTTTGAACTGGTCCTTAAGATAGTGTGTTATTGTCCCATACTAGGACATTCAAATAACACAGGGGTTCTCAACATTTTTGACCTCAGACCCAACTTTTCCCGGGGCCCACTCAAGTATCAACACTGAATTTGTCATCTTACTCTTAATTTTAATTGTATTAAATAATTATACCTTACCTACTTGCAGTTTAATAATAATAATAATAATGGATTAGATTTTATATAGCGCTTTTCTATTATTAGATACTAAAAAAGCGCTCACAGAGAAGTGGGAACCTTGTCAAATGATATCAAACCATGTGTTATTTACAAAATTATTATTTATTTAACAGATAAACTTAGTATGAACTTATAAACTGTGTCAGGCTTATAGAAAAATAAATACTAATCGAATATACTGCATGCAAAAGGACTTAAAAAACACTCATGAAAATACATTTACACATAATTATGTAGTGATTCAAAAAACAACTAAATTAATAATAAATATGTTTCTTAACTGAACTGTCAAAACAATTCAAGTTCACCACTTCAGTCATAATTTTTGTGCTTAAGAAATTTCTCTATGACTTTAGCTCCAGACTTTTTCTGCTTGTTTGATATTGTCATTACTGCCACAAGTGGTGGAAAAGTGTATTACAACTAAGTATCGCTTAGCCCATATGGAGCACGGCTGAGAAACAGAACAGCCATGGTCCCCGCCCTATGGTTAAGAAACACTGCTCTCGTGAGGGCAGAGGGCGGCCGATAATCTTCTCCGCTGTCCTGGTCACCGGCTGCAGGGCTTTTCTGTCTGCATCAGAGCAGGCTGCAAACCACACAGTTACGCAATACATCAGCACTGGATTTACGGTGGCCTGATTAAAAAAATAGCTTAAGTTTCTTCTCAAGTTGGTGATACTGTTACTGACAATACGAACCACAGCTGAGAAACATATATTTTTCGGCCACTCTAGAGGGCGCTTGTGGCCCAACATTGGCAGAGTTGTGTATAAAGGGAGTATGGCCAGTTAAAAAATAGGCACCATGACTGCTACCAAGGACGTGTCCGGCTGTGCCTGAATGCATGCAATATATAGTTCTAAACATACTCTGGCTTATAAACCTACAATAAAACATGCTTTTGTAAAGGAATAACTTTGTGTCCATATTTGATGTACTGTGCTACTACATTCATGCAGCGTTTAGTGACCAACAGCCTCTGTAACACGCACCCGACGGCGCAATAAACGTAAACAATATACACAGAACGACCAAAAAATAACTAACTACCCTCTTTTTGCCAAAATCTTTATTAGCTTTGGACCAACAAACACAAAGAAATGTTGACTTTTGTGTGAAGTATGTCAACTGTGGTGGCTGCCTCCACCAATGTAATGTTTGTAATCACGGTATGTATCACTCATTATGTATTATCCTAACTCATCTTTTGTTTTTGTAACATCCGAAGTGAATAAGTGTACTTTTGTGGTTACTTCCCCTAATTTCTGCACAATAGCTCAGATATGGTAACACTAGCGAGCAGTACAGAATATGGAGTGATTTTTGGTCCAGAACATATTTTGCTTTATTTATTATTGTTATGTTTTGTTGTTGTGTGTATGTTGTGTATATATTACTATACAGTATATATATATATATATATATATACATATATATATATATATATATATATATATATATATATATATATATATATATATATATATATATATATATATATATATATATGTATGTATATATATATATATATATATATATATATATATGTATGTATATATATATATATATATATATATATATATATATATATATATATATATATATATATTAGAGATGTCCAATAATATCGGCAGTCCGATATTATCGGCCGATAAATGCTTTAAAATGTGATATCGGAAATTATCGGTATCGGTTTCTAAAAGTAAAATTTATGACTTTTTAAAACCCCACTGTACGGAGTGGTACACGGACGTAGGGAGAAGTACAGTGTCATGTCTGGGATCATGTTTTGTTTAAGTTATGTTCTGCTTGATTTTTGACTCTTTTTAGTTCTTGCTTTTTCACTCCCTTGTCTTGTTTCCATGGTTACCCATTAGTTTCACCTGTTCCACGTTTGGACTCATTGTGCACTCTTGTTTTGTCACCATAGCAACCCCATTAGTTTTCACCTGTCCTCACGACTCACGCACCATGTCTTCACTATTTAAGCCCGTAGTTGCCAGGCAATCAGCCTGGCGACATCACACTCTCGATATACCCCCGACACTCTTGATACCATCGTTCATGCTGCTCTTTGCTTCCGCAAGTAAGTTGTGTTTATTTATGCCACAGTTAGTGTCTTTTGTTTTGCCATGTTCATAGTTATGCATAGTCCAAGTTTTTGTTCCCTGCGTTGAGTTTTGTACCTCCACTGTGAGCGCCTATTGTTTGTTCCTTTTTTGAGTGTTAAAATTAAATATGTATTTACCTTCACGCCATGTCCGGTTCAAATCCTTTGCACCATGGGAAAACAAACCCTGCCAAAGTCCACGCCCTGACATACAGAGCGCCAATAAACCTTAAAGGCACTGCCTTTGCGTGCCGGTCCAATTACATAATATCTACGGCTTTTCACACACACAAGTGAATGCAATGCATACTTGGTCAACAGCCATACAGGTCACACTGAGGGTGGATGTATAAACAACTTTAACACTGTTACAAATATGCGCCACACTGTGAAGCCACACCAATCAAGAATGACAAACACATTTTGGGAAAACATCCGCACTGTAACACTACATAAACACAACAGAACAAATACCCAGAACCCCTTGCAGCACTAACTCTTCTGGCACGCTACAGTATACACCCCCGCAACCCCCTAGCTCCCCCACCCCCACCTAAACCCCGCCTTCCCCCCAACCCCGCCCACCTCAACCTCCTCATGCTCGCTCAGGGAGAGCATGTCCCAAATTCCAAGCTGCTGTTTTGAGGCATGTTAAAAAAAATAATGCACTTTGTGACTTCAATAATAAATATGGCAGTGCTATGTTGGCATTTTTTTCCATAACTTGAGTTGATTTATTTTGGAAAACCTTGTTACATTGTTTAATGTATCCAGCAGGGAATCACAACAAAATTAAGGATAATAATGTGTTAATTCCACGACTGTATATCGGTATCGGTTGATATCGGAATCTGTAATTAAGAGTTGGACAATATCGGAATATCGGATGTCGGCAAAAAAGCCATTATCGGACATCTCTAATATATATATATATATATATATATATATATATATATATATATATATATATATATATATATATATATATATATATATATATATATATATATATATATATATATATATATATATATATACATATATATATATATATATATATATATATATATATATATATATATATATATATATATATGTATATATATATATATATATATATATATGTATGTATATATATATATATATATATATATGTATGTATATATATATATATATATATATATATATATGTATATATATATATATATATATATATATATATGTATATATATATATATATATATATATATATATATATATATATGTATATATATATATATATATATATATATATATATATATATATATATGTATATATATATATATATATATATATGTATATATATATATATATATATATATATATATATATATATATATATATATATATATATATATATACGTTTGTATATATATATGTATATATATATATATATAGTTTGTATATATATATATATATATATATTTTTTTTTTTTTTTTTTTTTTTTATATATATATATATATATATATATGTTTTGTTTATATTTTATTTGAGATTTCCAGTTCTTTTTCTAATCGGTTATTACACTCAAAATGTTACTCTTTTAATGTGTGTTTATTTGTGTTCGACTTTCTCTTCTGCTGTTACCAGAGAGCATCATTTTAGTTTTACTGAGATTCAAACACAGTCTGTTTTTGTCAAACCATCTTTTTAATTTGTTCATTTCTTCTGTTAGCATTTGTAGTCGCTTCTGCGTTTTCTCTCCTGAGCAAAATGCAAAATGTTTACCTGGCACAAGACGCTGTCATCGGTGGCTCTCCAGGGTTGATGGCGAACTTTCACTTCCTATACTTGTTGAGGGCAAATCGATTTCAAATCTTTCCACAAATCTCACGGGTGGAGCAGCCACATGATGCACAACAGGGCATTTTTTCACGCCGAAAAACTAACGAGGACGCACTGCAAACACATAACATCAGCTCAAAGTTGGTAGCAGTCATGGCGCCCTGAAGTCACATGAGTGCCTTTTGACCAATCATTGATCGGCTCACCTAAAAACCGGGTTGGCCATACTCTCTGAACAATGGGGGCCCTGGTGAAGAAACACTGAAATAACATGCAGGTTTATTTATTCATGTTTTTATTTTAAACATGCCTTATTTTTTAATCATTATTATTTTTATTATCCATCCATCCATTTTCTACCGCTTGTGCCTTTTGGGGTCGCGGGGGATGCTGGAGCCTATCTCAGCTGCAATTATTATTATTATTATTATTACTACTATTATTATAATATCATATTATGTACTTATTTACTTTATTTACGTGACACGTGTGTATTCAAAGACAATTACATTTGTGGGAAAATTGTATTAAGAATATTAAAGAAAATATTTGAAATTGCAAGTCAAATAAACCAAAAATTTCACCCCCTCTGTGCATTACCTCCGTCGACCCCCTTCTTGTATGACTTGCTGTGTTTATTGGTTTCATAATGTGAGTTTTTTTTAATTAAAATGTTTCACAGGGGTAATTGCAGATCCAATGATGACGTTTGGATTCCATCTCCATAAATGTCTTCTTATTTTCGATTGATAGTTGTGGTAATACACCATGTCCAGGGCCCATGTGACCCACCAGACGTGACTGTTTCCATTGCTTTAGAAGTCCCAGCATTTTTCTGTCTACCTAGAAGACCCAGAGATGGGTCATTTGGCCCGACGCTTTTCCCGAATACACTAATCACTCATTTTGTTATGGTAATGAGGCTGTTAGGGGCAGTTTGTCTAGGTAGACAGAAAAATTATACATGTGGGAAATGCCGAAAGGAGCAATGGCAGTGCCAGGATTGTGAGTGACTGCTCAAATGTATGTCAGTCACGTTTACATGGACATGGTTTTTCATTCTTTGTAAATATGCTTTTTTCTTTGTAAATTTTTTTTTTTAAACTATTTTTGGCACACAAAAATAACAATTGCTTCTGCAACAACCCTCCACACCAAAACTGGGAAAACAGTTGCTTTTTCATTCTTTGTAAATATGTTTTGTTTTGTATTTTTTTTAACAATAAATGTCAGAGTGTTGATCCCTTCATTCTGTTGATCCTTGCAAAAACACACACAACCTACCTCAGAACTAAAGCTTGAGCTGTAAGGTCCCCTCCCCCACACAGGCTCAAGTGGCCCCCTGCCGTGTGCCACTAACAGCCACATTTTCATAACAAAAGGAGTGTCCACAGGGGGGACTAGGGGTCAAATGACCCTCTTGTGTGTTTTCTAGGTAAAAATGTCAATTGACCCTTCTCTGGGACTTCGCGTGTTAAAGAATGTACAGAACATGGATTTATGGGATTATGGGATTATGGATTTTTTTTTACAAAAGTACAAATATGCAGTCCAAAAGACATAATCGAGTGCAATGAGTGTCCAAAGTGCAGGCCCAAGGCCATTTGAGGCCTTCTTTTTTATCGGCCATTCAGCATAGGTTAAAAATAAAATGAATGGATTAATAAAATTGACGAGTTTGGCTTTATTAGATGGATTAGTTTGACATATATTTAACATACAATTGATTAGTTTTTAGCTTTTTTTATGTAGGTGGCCATAAAAATTTTGTTTATCTGGAGGTGTTGTACAATATATTGTTTTAATGGCAAGCTTGTTAGACCAGGAAGTGAACTGCCTCATTCTCGTCAGAGCACACGCGGCTACAAAACGCAGATTATTATGCTATCCTTCCTACGTTTTGGTAAATGGCAGCAATGCGTGTTATGAGAGTCCTAATCACTAATAATACAAATATCTTTGAGAGAGGAACAGTGTTTACTTGAAGGTGTTTTGCCCTTCAGCTGAGGACAAGGAAGCTCATAAAACAATGCAATAATTGGACTCATGTTGTGTTTACTTTGTGTGTGGCAAAGGTTGTTTGTTCTCCGTGTCGACATTCTGTATTTGTGCGTTTGTGCATGAGAAAAAAGTGTTGTTAATTTTTTTTCAAGCCTGAACAGATTAGCTTTGCTCAGTTTCGGTGGCAGTGATAAACCCAACACCATGTTTTTCATGTCTAATAAACATTAAGACATTATATAACACTACATTTGCTCCACAAGACACACAACACTGCACAGGTTACATTATTAGATATATAATATACAATTATTTAGTTTTTAAAAGAAAACACATAAAAACACTGGAAAATGACATAAGAAATGTATATTTTATAATTAAGTTAAAGTTAAAGCACCCATGGTTGTTGCACACACACTAGGTGTGGTGAAATTATTCTTTGCTTTTGACCCATCACCCTTGATCACCCCCTGGGAGGTGAGGGGAGCAGTGAGCAGCAGCGGTGGCCACGCCCGGGAATCATTTTTGGTGATTCAACCCCCCATTCCAACCCTTGATGCTGAGTGTCAAGCAGGGAGGTAATGGGTCCCATTTTTATAGTCTTTGGTATGACTCGGTTGGGGTTTGAACTCACGACCTACCGATCTCAGGGCGGACACACCACTCGTGCGGTATTATCTAAATTTTATACATAATCATTTAATTATTTTCTTAAATAATAAATACTACCGCCAATCTTACATTTAAAGCAATGGTTCTGAACCATGGGGCCAGGGCCCATTGTTCATAGTGGTGTACAAAGATAGTATGGCCAATTAAACAACAAGTCATGACTGCTACCACGGTCGCGCCCGGATGCATACAATCGCTGTCGTTTTGACGTTTTTCTGACGAAATAATGCGTCTATCAGTGTTAATTTTGACAGCAGTTTCCCATTTAGTTTTAGTTATAGTCTTCTGACGAAAATGTATTTTAGTTTTAGTCATATTTTAGTCATCTAAATTCATTTAGTTGTAGTCTATTTCAGACTGAATTTCTCAACATTTTAGTCGACTAAAATTACTGTGAATTTTGTTGACCAAAATATAAAATACAAAGTATTACACATCTTTGAACAATTATTGAAACCACTTTTATTTGGTTATTGCAGACCATCTCAAAAACTAAAATCACAACCAGTGATATAATTATAATATATTAATATGTAAGTTTCACACAAATCTTACTGTGTGTAATCCATCCATACATTTTCTACATTTCCTGGACAAGTCGCCACCTCATCGCAGGGGCAACACAGATAGACAGACAACATTCACACACTAGGGCCAATTTAGTGTCCATGTCTTTGGAGGTAGCTGTATTTTCATTTGCACTTTAATTTTATTGACATATATACACAAATATACATGATTATCATTTAATATTAACTTGATGATAATGTATGTATTTTAGTACTGTATTTTTAATGTTTTTAGGAATCCCTTCTTTTGCAGTATATTCGATTAGTATTTATTTTTTAAATCAGCTTGACCTAAACCTTAATATTAACCTTTGTGATTAACACCTGGTTTCATGTCATTTGACAATGTTTATCCTAGTAAACTGTGAGTAGGTTGGATATCGATATTTTAATATAATTGAAATCAAGAGTAGGATTATTGACTCAGTCTTAATACTTGAGTGGGCCCCGGGCCTCTCTGTAGTGGATAAATTGGACCCTGAGGTCAAAAATGTTAAGAACCCCTGATTTAAAGCATTCATTCAATCTGGAATTAATAAAAAAAAGTTGTAGTATCATTTATTATTATTAGGGCTGTCCACCATATCATTTGCCGTGTAGTATTTTTGTTTCAATGCATAATAATAATAATACAAATTCAAACACATATCAAGGCCAAACTATTACCCCAAAATCCTAACCAATGTGAGAGCGAATGGTGGTGTGAAAACTAAAAACATGAGAGTAAAATATAGTTTAATATACCACATATCAGTCAATAATTCACAAATACAACCCTTTTAATCCTGACCCCTGCAATTTATGATCGTGCTAGCAATGCACACTTATGTATACAATATACTATTATACCATACTGCATTTTTCTGTTTTGCAAATTAAGGCAAATAATATTTCCAGAAACTATCACGAATAACATTATTTTACTTTAATAGTTTTTAATAAAACGACGCAAGACTGGAGTGAGATGCACCTATTTACGGTCTGTCTGTCATTGCCCACTAGTGGACAACTGCTATTACTGCATCCTTACTTTCCTGGTTATGTTTAGTAAGTTAGACATTCTATTTTTGTCCCCAGTTAATAAATTTTTTTGAAGGCTCCACTTCTAATTAAATATTTTGTAAGACCATAATTAAAATATTTATTTATTGTAGGTTATGTTATTATTATTCTGGGCTGAAGGGTTCTCTAAAGTGTGGACATATAGGCAATACATAGTATTCAATTACCCCATTAAAATATATATATATATATATATATATATATATATATATATATATATATATATATATATATATATATATATATATATATATATATATATATATATATATATATATATACACATACATATATATATATATATATATATATATACATACATATATATATATATATATATATATATATATATACACACTACCGTTCAAAAGTGTCCTTATTTTTGAAGGAAAAGCACTGTACTTTTCAATGAAGATAACTTTAAACTAGTCTTAACTTTAAAGAAATACACTCTATACATTGCTAATGTGGTAAGTGACTATTCTAGCTGCAAATGTCTGGTTTTTGGTGCAATATCTACATAGGTGTATAGAGGCCCATTTCCAGCAACTATCACTCCAGTGTTCTAATGGTACAATGTGTTTGCTCATTGGCTCAGAAGGCTAATTGATGATTAGAAAACCCTTGTGCAATCATGTTCACACATCTGAAAACAGTTTAGCTCGTTACATTGATTGATTGATTGAGACTTTTATTAGTAGGTTGCACAGTAGGTTGCACATATTCCGTACAATTGACCACTAAATGGTAACACCCGAATAAGTTTTTCAACTTGTTTAAGTCGGGGTCCACTTAAATTGATTCATGATACAGATATATACTATCATATATACTATCATCATAATACAGTCATCACATAAGATAATCACATTGAATTATTTACATTATTTACAATCAGGGGTGTGGAGGGGAGGGGGGATATGGACATCAAGTAGTGGACATAGAGAGAGAGAGAGAGAGAGAGAGAGAGAGAGAGAGAGAGAGAGAGAGAGAGAGAGAGAGGGGGAGAGAGAGAGAGAGAGAGAGAGAGAGAGAGAGAGAGAGAGAGAGAGAGAGAGAGAGAGAGAGAGAGAGATCAGAAGGCATAAGAAAAAGAAAAAGTATCTGCATTTGATTGTTTACATTTGATTATTAGCAATCCGGGGAGGGTGTTAGTTTAGGGTTGTAGCTGCCTGGAGGTGAACTTTTATTGCGGTTTTGAAGGAGGATAGAGATGCCCTTTCTTTTATACCTGTTGGGAGCGCATTCCACATTGATGTGGCATAGAAAGAGAATGAGTTAAGACCTTTGTTAGTTCGGAATCTGGGTTTAACGTGGTTAGTGGAGCTCCCCCTGGTGTTGTGGTTATGGCAGTCATTTACGTTAAGGAAGTAGTTTGACATGTACTTCGGTATCAGGGAAGTGTAGCGGATTTTATAGACTAGGCTCAGTGCAAGTTGTTTAACTCTGTCCTCCACCTTGAGCCAACCCACTTTAGAGAAGTGGGTAGGAGTGAGGTGGGATCTGGGGTGGAGGTCTAGAAGTAACCTGACTAGCTTGTTCTGAGATGTTTGGAGTTTAGATTTGAGGGTTTTGGAGGTGCTAGGGTACCAGGAGGTGCATGCGTAATCGAAAAAGGGTTGAACGAGAGTTCCCGCCAGAATCCTCAAGGTGCTTTTGTTGACCAGAGAGGACATTCTGTAGAGAAATCTCGTTCGTTGGTTAACCTTTTTGATTACCTTGGTTGCCATTTTATCACAGGAAAGGTTAGCCTCTAGAATGGAACCTAGGTAGGTGACCTCATCTTTCCTGGTGATAACAATGTCATCTACTTTTATGGTGAAGTCATTGACTTTGTTAAGTTTGATGTGGGACCCAAATTGGATGGATTCTGTTTTACCCAAGTGTATGGATAGCTTGTTGTCAGCGAGCCAGGTGCAAGTTCTACAGAGCTCAGCACTGAGGATTTTCTCCACCTGTGACTTGTCCTTGCCGGATACCAGCAAGGCAGAGTCATCCGCAAACAAAAACAATTCACAGTCGCATGCCGATGACATGTCGTTTATGTATATTAGGAACAGTAAAGGTCCCAATATACTGCCTTGGGGGACTCCACAGCTCACCGAGAGGGGGAGGGGGGGGGACACGGTGCCGTTCACCTCTACCACCTGCTCCCTCCCCTCCAAGTAAGATTGCATCCAGCTCCATGAGGTTTTGTTAAATCCGATTGCTCTGAGCTTATCCAACAGTATAGCGTGGTTAACGGTGTCAAAGGCCTTCTGAAGGTCCAGCATGACCATGCCGCAGTATTTGCCCGCGTCCACCTCATGTTTGATGTGGTCGGTCAGATAGAGAAGGCATGTGTCAGTGGAGTGGTTAGTTCTGAAGCCGGATTGGAATTTGTACATGAGTTTATTAGTGGCAAGGTAACTATTGACCTGTTCATAAACTATTTTCTCCATTACTTTCGAAACGGAACTGAGAATAGAAACAGGTCGGTAGTTGCCAGGTTCCAATTTGCTTCCTTTTTTAAAGAAGGGAGTTACTCTTGCTATCTTAAAATGTTTTGGTACTTGGCCTTGTGTAATTGATAGGTTTATTATGTGTGTGATGATCGGGGCAATGATGGAGGCAGAGTCCCTGAGGAATCTGGAGGGAATATTATCAAGGCCGGTGGCCTTGTTAGGGTGGAGCGCGCTCAATTTTTTAAACACCTCATCAGCTGTGACCATTTCTAATTTGAAATCATCGTTGGATACTCCTAGCTTTCTGCAGAAGGCTTTAATGTGTTCTACACCAAAGCGACCAGAGTGGTGGGACAGCTTGTTGACAAGAGTTGCGGCTATGCTGGTGAAAAAGATGTTAAGTCTGCTAGCTACCTCCATTTTGTCTGTAATGAGGGAGTCACCCTCCTTGATGCTGATGTTGGTGAGTCTTGTTTTAAGTTTCTAGCTGCAACCAGGAAGCTGGTTGTTGAGAGTTTTCCAGAGCTCACGTGGCTTATTTGTGTTGTCCTCTATTTTGTCGTTAATGTAATTTTTTTTAAAGGATTTAGTCAGGTTGGTTGACTTATTTCTTAATTTATTGCATTGCTTTTTGAGAGTTGAAAGGAGTAATTTAAGGTTGATATTATTGGGTTGTTTATCTACTTCTGTTTTACATTTTTGGTATTCAGAGTATTTCCTGTCTCTGTCTTTTATGGCAGCTAATAGGTCCGGATTCATCCATGGTTCCGAGCGGGCTTTGATCCTGACTGTTTTCACGGGAGCCATGTCATTGAGTATCTTTAGGAACGCCGTTTTGAAGCGATCCCAAGCAACATCGACCAGGTTGCTCGCGAGCACAGGGGACCAGTCCCACTCATCTAACTTTAAATTGAAATTGTCATTGGAGTATTTTTTGAGAGATCTGGATTGGGCTGTTATGTGGCCATTGGCTTTAGGTTTAGCTATTTACGGGTGCAGAAGGTTAGATAGTGGTCGCTAAGACCACAGATCATGACCCCACTATTTTTTATTTTAGGCCGGTCTGAAGTGAGAATGAGATCTATGGTTGATTGGGTGGAATCACACACCCTTGTGGGTAGCGCTATTAGCTGGGAAAGACCGTGCAGATTACAAAACTTGCTGAAGGATCTGAAGACAGGCGCATCTTTGCGTTGAATATCTGTGTTCAGATCCCCAGTTATAATTTTCTCCATGTTGTCTGTCCCTGCCAAGCATTCTTCCAAAGCCCCATAGAAATCACTCTGATTAGGGGGTCTATAAACAGTCCCTATTAGTACCGGCTTAGCGTTTTTAAATTTGAAAGCTGAAGCTACAAAACTGACCTTCCTTTGAGCAGATTGAGTTTCTGGAGCATCACATTTGTGGGGTCAATTAAACGCTCAAAATGGCCAGAAAAAGAGAACTTTTATCTGAAACTCGACAGTCTATTCTTGTTCTTAGAAATTAAGGCTATTCCACAAAATTGTTTGGGTGACCCCAAACTTTTGAACGGTAGTGTGTATATATATATATATATATATATATATATATATATATATATATATATATATATATATATATATATATATATATATATATATATATATATATATATATATATATATATTCACCATTAATTAATGGGGAAAATATTCACCATTAATTAGTTGCTTATTAACATGCAAAATAGTAACATATTAGCTCTTAATTAGTACTTATTAATGCCTTATTCTGCATGGCCTTATTATACAACTAGTAAGCCATTAACTAAGAGTCTTCCCTCAATAACCTAATAATTATTGCTTATTAGTAGCCCTAACCCTAACCCTTATATGTTCCCGTAGTGTCCAAATAACTTAAAATTAACTTTATATTAAGTTTTTGTTACTTAAAATATGTTCCCCTTACTAAAGTGTTACCATATATATATATATATATATATATATATATATATATATATATATATATATATATATATATATATATATATATATATATATATATATATATATATATATATATATATATATATATATATACATATATATATATATATACATATATATATACATATACATATATATATATATATATATATATATATATATATGTAAAATCACACATACATACATATATATATATATATATATATATATATATATATACATATATATATACATATATATATATATGTATACATAGCATATATATGTATATACATACATATATACATACATACATATATATATATATATATATATATATATATATATATATATATATATATATATATATATATATATATATATATACATATACATACATACATACATATATATATATATATATATATATATATATATATATATATATATATATATATATATATGTATGTATACATATATATATATATGTATATACATATATATACATATATATACATATATATGTATATACATATATACACGTGGTAGAAAATCAAAGTATTGATGTTTTTATGGATATTTTTATTTGAAAATCACAAATGCAAATAGAATTAAACTTATATATGTATGTATATACCGTTTATATATATATATATATATATATATATATATATATATATATATATATATATATATATATATATATATATATATATATATATATATATATATATATATATATATATATATATATGTATATATATATATATATATAAACGGTATATACATACATATATAAGTTTAATTCTATTTGCATTTGTGATTTTCAAATAAAAATATCCATAAAAACATCAATACTTTGATTTTCTACCACGTGTTCCTCTTGGGGTCGCGGGGGTGGCTTGAGCCAGGGTACACCTGGGCAAGTCGCCATCTAATTTGGTAATATTAATACAAATATACTACATAATTACAATTATTCCATATATTTGTTGTGTACGGGTGTAAATAATTATATTTGACTAAAACTCCACCCATCCATTTTCTACCGCTTGTCCCGTTCGGGGCCGCGGGGGGTGCTTGAGATGGTGTATATATATAAATATATATATATATATATATCTATATATATATATGCGATGAGGTGGCGACTTGTCCAGGGTGTAACCCGCCTTCCGCCCGAATGCAGCTGAGATAGGCTCCAACACCCCCCGCGACCTCAAAAAGGGACAAGCGGTAGAAAATGGATGGGTGGATATATATATATAGAGATATATATATATATATTTACACACATACATATACTGTATATATACACTGTCGTTCAGTATTAACGATTCACTATTTTACTAGTATAATTAAACAAATTGTAATGGCACCTAATCTAATATTCAAAATATAAAATAGCTCCACTGTTAATTTAGTAAAGAGTACAGTACACACTGTGATGCCATCGTAACGGCAACAGCATTAAAACAGGCATTTATTTGAGGTGAGGAGTTAATGGTATGTAAGCTCCATAAAGCGAAAGGTAAAAACACTTTATAATCATTTTGCAACAGCAGTCTTAGTGTATTTTTTTTGTTTAATAAAGGCATTATCATATTTCATATTTTGGTGGTACAGATTTCAAGTCTTGTTTAATAGATTTGGTTCACAGAAGAATCACATACTTAACTGAATAAACTTCCCTAGGTGCATTAAAAAAACAAGCTTAAATAATGCGGTACAAAAACAAGTGGGTTCATCACAAAACATTTTTTTTGTAGACAGTACAGTGGCACAGCATCTTCACTAGTAGAAAAAACAAGAAAAAAGATACAAAAACGACTCCTAATGCTCCGTTTGTTGTGACACTGAAGATTTGTTTTTACAGCAGAGCCAGCAGACTAGAAAAAAGATACATTCACTGGCTTTCTTCTTCCTGCTGGCAGAAGGCACTTTAGGATCAGACTTGGATGAGTAAAGCTTGTTTTCCATATTCATGAATGATATTCTTACCACACAGGACTTTACTCTCAGTGCAAAAGGAGTAAAGGACTGCTATTTATTTCCTACAATGGAGCTCAGGCTTGACTTCGAGCTCCATTCAAATGAAGCAGTTCAGTGCTGTGAAAATGTCATATCCCGTTTTAAGAGCAGCTCTACTGCACCAGCCCAGCATCTTTTGCCATGTGGTAAAAGAGTCCTCGCTGAGATATGAGACTTGCAGGGGTATCGAACTCTGCAATTTGCCCTTTGTCCAATACCAGCACTCTATGAAGACAAAAGACAACGTTGACACATTTTTTACAACAATATGCAAATGAAAAAATGCATAACAAAGGTTGAATATATGTTTAGACAACATTGTCATGTTCTAGCTTGTGTATAGTCTAGGGATGGGAATCGAAAACCGGTTCTGAACGTTGTATCAATTCCTTGGACTCGCTTGCCATTTTTTCAAACGGTTCTATTAACGATTCTCCCGAGTGGAGATGATGTCATTACGCCATGTGCCTCGTGACGACAGATCTCAAAATGGCAGATTGCAACAGCGCTACCTGTAATAATCATAAGGCTGCAGGTTCATCAGGAGGACATTCGAGGAATATGTTGAAACATTTTAACACACAACATTCAATATTACAATAAAGTCGCGTTTTTGAACCGATCCGATCTCATGCCAGCAGCAGTAACGCTAGTACGTCATCTGAATACAACAGGTACTAACTAACAGCTCCTATCATGTTAGTGCTGTTTGTTGAATTGAAATGAATGCCTTTTCATTCTGATGAGCATGATGAGAAACAGATTCTGAATGGCTCCGAGGCAGGCAGTGCTGGACAAAAGCTTGCATATATTTGCTACGGTAGACACTCCTAATTCTCGGTAGGTGAATGTTCAATTGTAGTCAGAGAAAAGTTGCATGTTTTCCTGCAACCAGATGTTCTCTCAGTCATTATATTATACAGGTAAAACTCACAAAAATTAGAATATGGTGTAAAAGTCCATTCATATCAGCAATTAACTT
Source organism: Entelurus aequoreus (assembly GCF_033978785.1). Lineage (NCBI taxonomy): Eukaryota > Metazoa > Chordata > Actinopteri > Syngnathiformes > Syngnathidae > Entelurus > Entelurus aequoreus. The sequence continues at coordinate 33,503,430 of NC_084738.1, forward strand.
CAAATGTGAAACTAATCTGAGATATTAACTCATCACATGCAAAGTGACATATGTCAAGCCTTTATTTGTTATAATTTTGATCATCATGGCTTAAAGATTTGGAAAACTGCACTTTTTTTTTTTTAAATGCCTATCGTTCACAATCATTATGAAAGATGCATTATTGTATGCACTATAAACATTTTTAATGCAGAATCTATCCAAGAGAGAACTGACACTGGCCCTAATATCTTGCACTTTGTTCACAAAGGAGTAAAACAATCTCTAACAGTCATCCTGTGTGTACACAGGCACATGGGGAGTTGGGGGTGCGACAAGATGTTCACTAGTGTCAAATTAGACTTGAGGTTTTCTTATTATGCAAAACAACAAAGAAAAGAAAAAAAGCTGAGCGAGCGCTTTTATAATTTTATTTAGCTCCATTATTTGTTATTTTTTTAAATGGAGCATAATTGTGTGGCTTTCCACAAACGTTCCACTTTCCGACAGCTTCTCATAAGGCTGGCAATAGCTACATTCATTCATGGACAAAGATAAGAACCAAAAAAGAAGATAAAAATAAGTACTTCTAACCTTGTATAATCCATAATTGTGTTGAGTCTGTGTGCGATGGTAAAGACTGTGCAGTCTTCAAACTGAGTCCTAATGGTGGACTGGATAAGATCGTCCGTTTCCAAGTCGATAGCAGCGGTAGCTTCATCCAGAATGAGGATTCTCGTCTTCCTCAGGAGCGCACGAGCCAAACACACTAGCTGTCTCTGGCCCACACTTAAATGACGCAAACAAGAACATCAAAACACAGCTCCCTCTAGAACTGTCAATGCTTACATGCAGAACCTGTGTTTCCTTCTTACCTGAGGTTACCTCCTCCCTCAGAACACTCCATCTCTAATTTTGCTGGCAGGCTGCTCACAAACTTGTGCAAATGGGAATATTCCAAAGCCTTCCACACTTCTTCATCACTGTACTTTTCAAAGGGGTCAAGGTTCATTCTCAGTGATCCAGAGAACAGGACAGGCTCCTGTGATGGACACACACCAATAGAGCTGAAACGATTCCTCAAGTAACTCGAGTAATTCGATTACAAAATATATTCGAGGAATCTTCGCTGCCTCGAGGCGTCGTCAAGTTTTTTTTACGGCATTTTGCCTAGTTTAGTAAACAGTAGTCAAAGCTCACGTTTCGCACGGACTGTTTAGGTATTGCACAGCTTGTTTACGTCAGATCATACGGCCCCTGCACTGCACAACACCGCTCTTTTAAATACGCCTCAGTTTAGAAAACTTTTTTGCCGACAAAACTCGCAATGGCAGAAGCAAGAACTTTGTTTAAAAATATGATTTATTCCATTACTCGAATAATCGATCGGGATATTTGATAGAATACTCGATTAGTAAAATATTCGATAGCTGCAGCTCTACACAGCAACACCCGTTTGTTTATTTCTTTGACTAAAATATTCCCAGACTTGTGTTTTGATGATATGGTTTATCTTTTTTAGACATGCTCAACAAGTACAATTACAGAACATCACATGGTGACATTTGCACAATTCAACATGTTGAAAAAGAGCAGGAAGAAACAGAGCTTATTTAATTATACTGTAGCCTCTTACGTTGCCATGCTCTAAATTAGTCCGATTTCTCAAATAGTTAAGTTTTTTTGTATTTTCACATCCGAAAACATGTGACGTGCCAGTTGTCCATGCACACTCTCTAATGCAACTATTGGTCATATTTCGTGTGCCGCCCGCACGGATAATTGTATTGTTGTTGGTTTGCTCCATGCACATCAACAGTCTATCAATCAATCAATCAATCAATCAATCAGTAAATTAAAGTTTGCTTATATAGCCCTTAATCACAAATGTCTCAAAGGGCCGCACAAGCCACAACGACAACATCGGCTCAGATCCCACATCAGGGCAAGAAAAACTTAACCCAATGGGAACAAGCCTAGCTCTGTTGTACCTGATTTCCGCTGTAATATTGATGCAGATTACAAATATTATGTCTTTAATGGCTGTGCTGATGTAAAATAACAGACAGCGTCAAGAAATTATCTTAAACTGAGTTACGAACTTGGCGCTACTACCGAGAATGGATGCAGGTCCGAAGCAAAGAAAGACCGGCGGAGAGTTGTTTCGAAGGTATTTTTGGACGGAGAATCATGAAAAGAAAACGTTCAAATGTCTCGGAGTTCATTCGTAATGCTCTGTGGATTGATGGAAGGAGTTTTAAATTGCATACAATTTTAGATTGCAATTATTCTGGACTAGCTTGCCAGTGCGGGATACAGAGTTATTGTTAATCGTAAAGAAGTTTGTATCCGCGTTATTATTTTATTTGCCTTGTAATATACCTGCTATTTTGTTCGGGAGTCCGAGTTAAGACGGAATTCTCCATTTCCTTTGCTAACTTCTTAAATAAATCTCTGGTTCTTTGTTTCTCCCATCAATGCACTTCAAAATATTAAGTTATTTTAATTAGTAAATAAATAAACAGTATCCTCTTCATTCCAGTTTTTCTTTATATTGTCATAACGGGGACTGTGAGGGTTTTGTTTTCCCAAGATGCAAGAATTGGAACGGACGTGGCGTGCAGGTAAAGACATAGTTTAATTATTACTATAAACTACAAAGTACAAACAAAAGGGTACAAACAAAAAGCGCTCACCGCAGAGGAAAAAACTTGACTATGACAAAACAAAAGGCGCGCACAATGGCGGAGAACTATGAACATTAAACAAAAACTTACGTGACAAGGAACTGTGAACATGGCATGAATGTGTGATGTCGCCAGGACGAACAACAGAAACAGAAAAGCCTATATAGTGACATGATAAGTGAAAACAGGTGCGTGACTAACTGTGAACAGGTGCGTGACATGACAATGTGAAAACGTGAGACAGGTGTGTGTGAGTCCAAACGTGGAACAGGTGAAACTAATGAGTAACCATGGAAACAAAACAAAACCAGGAAGTGAAACCAGGAACTAAAAAGTGTCCAAAAACCAAGCAAAACAAAAACAAGATCAACACAGACATGACAATATTTTATATTGAATAGTATCTGCTTTCGGGTTTTATCTCGCGCGTTGAAACTGGCGCATGCGCGATACGAAGGGTCCCTTCCGGCAGCACACACACCCTCGAGAGATCTGGTTTCCAATCGCATAATCCAGGTGTGTTAGTCCGACTTTTCAAACACCGAACACGATCGGATTAAGGTGTTTCATGGGTTGTAGTAGGTTTATTTAGAGCTGAACTATTTGTGAAATCATACTAATTTAGTGCATGGACACGTACTGACTGATAATTCATTCACACCACTTTTTGACATGTATTTTACATGATGACATTCACAATATTTTGTTAGTCCACGTTTTTTGTATTTTGTTAATTTTGTGTGTGAAAGGAAAGGAAGTGTTGAAAAAAAAAACAATTAGCAAACAGAATTATAACCTAGTAATATTGGCTTTGCCAATAGCTTGAAACACGTTTCTGTGCTGCATGCCACAATGTCGTTGGAGTATGTAGTAAGGAGCAACATTTTTCATTTGTTTGTTGTGTCATTGTGCACAGTTACAGGCCTACTGAAATGAATGTTTTTTATTTAAACGGGGATAGCAGATCTATTCTATGTGTCATACTTGATCATTTCGCGATATTGCCATATTTTTGCTGAAAGGATTTAGTATAAAACAACGACGATAAAGATCGCAACTTTTGGTATCTGATAAAAAAAAGGCTTGCCCCTACCGGAAGTAGCGTGACGTAGTCAATTGAACATATCCGCAAAGTTCCCTATTGTTTACAATGATGGCCGCCAGAAGTGAGAGAGATTCGGACCGAGAAAGCAACGATTTCCCCATTAATTTGAGCGAGGATGAAAGATTTGTGGATGAGGAAAATGCAAGTGAAGGACTAGTGGGGAGTGGAAGCGATTCAGCTAGGGAAGATGCTGTGAGAGCCGGGGCTGACCTGATATTCAGCTGGGAATGACTACAACAGTAAATAAACACAAGACATATATATACTCTATTAGCCACAACACAACCAGGCTTATATTTAATATGCCACAAATTAATCCCACATAAAACACCTAGGTGTTTGTTATGCTAGCTCCTAGCTCCTAGCTCGAGCTAGTTATAGCTCGAGCGGGTTATATAGACGGGATCCCGTCTATATAACCCGCCAATACAATTCAAACACCTGCACAACACACACACTCACTCAGCTCAAAGGACCGTTCACCTAACCCAAGGTTCATAAAGCTTATATATTTAACCAAAGTTACGTACGGGCAAGCGATCAAATGTTTGGAAGCGCGCGGGTGGGACCTGATATTCAGCTGGGAATGACTACAACAGTAAATAAACACTATACTCTATTAGCCACAACACAACCAGGCTTATATTTAATATGTCACAAATTAATCCCGCATAACAAACACCTAGGTGTTTGTTATGCTAGCTCCTAGCTCCTAGCTACTAGCTCGAGCTAGTTATAGCAAGCGATCAAATGTTTGGAAGCGCAGCTATGTACTCACGGTATCGCGTCTGTGTATCCAAATCAAAGTCCTCCTGGTTAGAGTCTCTGTTGTCCGAGTTCTTCGATCTTGACTGCATCTTTCGGGAATGTAAACAATGAAACACCGGCTGTGTTGTGTTGCTGACTTCCCTTGCAAAATATCCCCTTCGCACCGACAACTTTCTTCTTTGCTTGCTCAGCTTCTTTCTCCATAATGCAATGAACAAATTGCAACAGATTCACCAACACAGATGTCCAGAATACTGTGGAATAATGAGATGAAAACAGAGCTATTTCGTATTGGCTTCAATGGGGAAGCCATACCTCTGTTAAACTGGCTACGTCACGCGCATACGTCATCATACCGAGACGTTTTCAAGCGGAAGTGTGGCGGGAAATTTAAAATTGCACCTTATAAGTTAACCCGGCCGTATTGGCATGTGTTGCAATGTTAAGATTTCATCATTGATATATAAACTATCAGACTGCGTGGTCGGTAGTAGTGGGTTTCAGTAGGCCTTTAAATAATGTCGGAGTTCTGTGCTTCACTTAGGTCTGCTCTACTGAGATCCCAATAACTAGTGCTGAATAGCGTGTGCAAAGTAAAACTTGTTCGTACTAAAAGTGGGCGTGTTGCTGTTGATCTACTGTATGTAGAATTGATAAGTGCAAAAGTGGTGCGGACCGCCTTATTTAAAGTAGTATTTTGCATGTACTACAGTTGTCACCATGGAAACACTCACTTCCCTCCACATTCATGACATCATATGCTCCAACCTGTGCTGTTTCGTTATGTTGTGGAACATACAGCAGACAAATATGATATGTATCACCTTTTCGAGGCGATATAGAAGATCAATCTATACAACAGAACCTATTTTTAGCACGGTGGAGGGGTGCTCTGGGAGGCGCTGGTGTTGCGATGGTGCATGTAAAATGATCCAGAAGTAACATTGCCAAGAAAAAAGGCATTGTAAGTTTTTGCATATAGGAGATACGTTGTTATAATACATATATATCCTATATGAAAACAAGTAACACCATTAATAAAACACCAGACGCCAAAACCCATATTTGAATTTGTTCAAATCAGCCCCTTAAGTCATCCAGCAGCAATGAAATTGTAAAATGACATTGCTGAATAGATGATATGTCGAATGTTTTTTATTTCTGACAATCCAAATACATTGACATGTACACTTAAGACAGAGTATTTTCTCTCTATTGTTTGTCTGTGCAGCGCAATCACCTCCTTTCTCCCTGCTATTTGTGCGTACTGTCAAATCTAGTAAATATAGATGCAAAATAGTGTCGGCAGAAAAGTTTTGGTCTTTATCAACCACATTACGAGCACTAAATGATTATATTTGCATCACCTCCCAGTATTGTGGGTGTTTTGATAATAAGCATATATTCTGCATACACACAAAATGAATTGCACTTATTTTACTCATTTAAGAGACACAATCCTCTGCGCACAAGCTTAGTAGATCAGCATTGCGTGTGCTATCAACCTTGTAGGTGTTTTAATACATGCAAACCTTTAGTAAATCAGTAGTAGTTAGTAGTTCAGTAGATTTAGTATAAGTGTTTTCTAGTTTTTAAGTTGTGTTTTTCAGGTGTACTTATTGTGTGTGGGTGTGGGTGGGGTGTATGCGCATGTGTGCGTGTGCTGTGTACCTGTGGAATGATCGTAAGTTTGGACCTCAAGTCATGCAGGCCTATCTCAGATATCTTAACATCATCAATGGCGATGTCTCCTTCAGCAGCTTCCAGCAAACGGAAAAGGCAGAGTGTCATGGATGACTTGCCTGCTCCTGTTCGACCTACAATACCAATCTGTTCAAAACATACATTGCAAGAGATTAATAAAGCCAAAACTGAAGGACAAGTCTTTCACTGCTTTATTCGCACCACCCTTACTTTCTCTCCTCCTTTGACATTCAGCGTCAAGTTTTTCAGGACCAGATCAAGTCCTTCCCTGTATCGAACGCTGTAGTCATGGAATTCTACATTCCCCTTCATGGGCCAATCGGCATGGGGCTTCCTGTCCTCAATCTCCCAGGCTGCCTGTTCACAAAAATGCATCGTGTTAAATGAAATACCTTAGTTGTTTTGTCACTCAAAATTGCCATATGTATTCTATTTCACATGTGCCTCTTACTGATAAGAATAATATATTAACATGCACACATACAGTCATGGCCCAAAAAGAATTAACCAACTAAACTCTAGAATAAAGAAGAAGGCGTTAATGTGACAATCGGGTCGCATGACAGCGATAATTTGGCGTGTTCCTAAGATACAAAAAGCAGAGGAGGCAACATGAAGGTAAACATTTATTTAATGGCTCAAATAAACAAAAGACGAGTGGCGCTAGGAATGGCACCAAAGCATAGGGAAGGCTGTGCAAAACTAAACTAAACCGATCAGGGTATAAACAAAACGGAATCCCGGAGAACAGCAAAAACTCACTGGTGAAAACATGCAGCAGGAGAAGCGTCCACAATGTATCAACAAACATGACAAAGAGCGACAAAGGCTAGCGGCAAAGGCTCAACTTAAATAGCCGTAATTACAACATGAAAACAGCTGCGAGGAGAAAACATTTTGAGGGGGGAGTGAAGCTGCTTGCAGGAACACACAAACAAAACAGGAAGAACGACCTAAATAGGAGCACTAAACCGGAACCAAGACACTTAACACAGGAAAACGCCAGCAAACTCAATGCAAGGCATGATCTGACGTGACAGGCCATGACAGTTAAGCTAAAGAGTGAAAAACTAAGATTGAGAGTCAGTAATGTCTGGAAATACATACTTCCATGCAAAGTTTATATGCATTATTCTTATATTTGTTGTGTTACAATTGTTACAAACCTCAGTTTGGGTCTCAGAGTACTCCTTTACTCTCTCCACTGCTACAATGTTGTTTTCCAGATCAGAAGTCATCCGCACCATCCAGTTTAGAGACATGGTTACCTGCAGGTATGAAACTAATGTTTAGTCTTTAAGAAAATGTAAAGTATGAAACTAATGTTTAGTCTTTAAGTAAATGTAAACTGACTCAAGTGTATGGACATATTTTGTCTTGCAGAGTACTGTCAGCCACTGCCTGTGAAGCACAGTTTGCTCTGTGATATACACTGTAAATGGTACTCTGTTCAATATGGCCACGCTCTATAATAAACAAACCGTGCTGAGGCTAAGACGGAGTCTGCTTTTATTTTTTGAGAAGTTGTAAAAACACAAAGTGACGATGAGGATGGGATTGGAATGCAAAGGAGTCTACAGCTGCATAGATGGTCACAGGTGATGGCTGAACCGCAAGAGAGGAAAACAGGGGAATACTATACTTGTGAGTGACAGCTACGACTAAAAGGCTAACACTGAGCTGACAGCTGATAGTTGATAGCTGAAAGCGTTTGCCACTGGAGATGTAAGCAAAGTCTACATCACTATGTTGATTATTGGAAAGATCGAAGAGTTTGACAATATAACTAAGATTGGGAGTCTTATATTGAACGAGTTTAATTGTATTTCGCTGCCAATGAGGTGCGTGAGGATAAGAAAGTTCCAAAACTTTTCAGCTCAATGGGTACTCAAACATATCACCTTTTGAAGAATTTGCTAGCCCCTGAAAGACCTGTAATGCAGTCATTTTTAACAATTGTAGAATTATTAAATGAGCATCTGAGATAGCAAAGAGGTTTTGGTTCCATAACCGAAATCAGACTGAAAATGAGAGCATTTGTGGCTGAACTGCGCAACCTGTCTCTGTTTTGTGAATTTGAAACTGGACTTTCTAATGCATTACGTGACACAGCTTAAGCAAGAAGAGCGCACACACAGAAGGACAGAGGGAAAGTGTTTTACTGCGACCAAGGAGGACACCTAGTGGCGAACAGTCACCTCAAGAGTGCCAACTCGGGGGAAATTGCGCATGGTGCGGTGACTCCCAAAGTTGTAATAGGCAACTCTGCTCTTTGCAAGCCATTAGTACAGTTTTGCTCACAACGTGCCATTGTCAAGTTTATTTTCTTTGTGGACTCCAGTTTAGATGCTAACCTGATGAATCTCTCCCTTGCCAGGCGATTAAAGCTACCGTTATTCTGCCAAATGCATCCTCTGGCAGTGAAAGCAGTTGACAGAACATCTCTGGGCAAGATTAATCAGTGGACACTCCAGTTAAAAGTCACATTCCCTAACACACACACAGAGCAGCTAAGCGTCCATGTGCTTTCTATGTCCAATCATGGAGGTAATCTTGGGGAACCTATGGTTAGAAAGTCATAATCCTAACTTCAAGTGGTCCATACGCAAAATCCTCTGCTTGGGCTCTGGCTGCCAGGACACCTATTTGGAGAAGCCCAAGTTCACCTCCACAAACAAGCAAATGGAGATTGATTTGTCCCAAGTACCTGCCTGCTATCATGATCTTACACTTGTCTTCTGCCTGCCACCTTGTGGATACCTTTGCTGTGTAGGACTGTCCTTTGTGTACCGATCCTTGCCTTGTAATAAACTCACCTGCATCTTGTGTCTCACAGACCGCTAATTACAGAATGCTAGACGACTTGTTTATTTATTATTTCTTGTGTATTTCTATAACAAAAAACTTGACAATGAAGAGAAAGAAGAACGAAAGGAACTTTCGACTTGCAGGAAGATTTGTGGGGCTCTTTGTACGCTGATCAGTGGAACTAACTTGCAGTGATTTTACTCAGCCGCAGTCTTTAAACTGTATGCAGTTTATTGTTGTTTAATATTTTTTTTAAACTTTATTTTGATACGCCAAGCTACGAGAAGTGGGTGGACTTTTTAAAACTTATTTAAAGAGGAGTATTCAGTCAAGCTCGAAGGAAAGCTGCTTACTACTCTTGAGACTTTGTTGGGTAAATGTGAAATAAAGGTGGCCGTACATGAGTGGATCACAGGTAAAGACATCAAATGTAACCTTTTTTACATTATTAAAGGTTGTAAAAGTAGTCAGTGACACTCAATTTGTGTAGTTATTAGCCTCAACCCGAGTGAACAGAATGCTAAAGTGATTGTGTTGTCAAAGTGAGATAAACACTGACATTTATTATTTTTATATTATTATTTACAGATGAAATGGACCAAAAGGAATCGCCTGAACTTCATGAATTAATCATTTACTGAGGACACCTTTCTGACTGTTGGACATTACGGACAAAAGCCTGACGTTTTATAAACAATTAGGTACACTTAATTTTTTCAATCATATCGTTTTCTATATTATTGCCTTGTATTTCCTTTTTTTTTTTTTAAAAACAACTCTGACTTACTTGTCCGTTTATATACACGGTATCAGTGTAGAAAATATACTATACCACTCCTTCATATGTCATCCGTCTAATTTGTATAAACTAACTGAACTGCGAAATGTAATGGAAACACAAACCACACACTTCGACCGGAACCTATTGTTCCTGAACTTTGGGTTGATTAGGGCCTACTGACATATTGAGCCAGTGAACTACTGCATCCCATCAGTCAAAATCCCGGTGAGAGCATAAATTGTACAGTACGTGATTGTTTTATTATTTTCAAATTTTGTATGTCTCGTTCAGCAATTTGCAACACTGCTGCATGATGCTTAGTGTTTTTTGTTAAAAGGGAAATGTGAACCTCGTAATGCGTCTGTAAAATGTATATGCTGCTAAAATTAGCAAAATATGTAAATATTACCTGTTATTATGAATGTGAAGTGAACTGAATTATGTTTAAATAGCACTTTTTCTCTCGTTATCTACATTTACGCCGCATTTACACCAGTGTGGGTGGCACTCAGACCTAGGTGGGTGAAGTGTCTTGCCCAAGGACACAATGGCAGTGTCTAGGATGGCGGAAGCTCTACCATTTTGAGCCACGCCTCCACAAGTGCCTGTTACTACATTACATACAGCGTGTATATAAATCGATGATGGAGGCTTTTCGATGTTTTTTTTTAGAGCGCTGTATAGAAGGACTAGAGCGACTCTCCTATTGGCTCCATTGTAAGCTGACTTTTGCTAGTGTTTATTTAAGAGTTAGAATGCATACAAAAGGAAAAGTATGTGTTCTTGTCTTACATAGGGATTGTGAAGGATCGACAACATTTCTGTGAATGAGTCTTGTACCTGTAAAGCATAGGACACCGATAAACCCACAAGGCCTGGGTTTAGATTGTCCTTTCCAGTGACAGCAAACAGAGCAGCAAACAGAACGATGCAGTTTCCGATGAACTCAATGCGAACGCCGAGCCATCTGCATGACAAACATTAGATAAAAATCGCATTTCATTAGAGTAAATCTAAAGGGATGTGTTGTTGATGTGATAGCTGTTTTTTGTTCTGTTATCCTGTACTGATTTGAAGTCTGATAGTTACAGTGCTTATATTACTATGTGTACTGGACAGCGAACACAGCTCATATTTCTGCATTTGAGTTGAACAGCAGCAGAAACCCTTTGACCTGAGTGTTTTTGCTCAGCAGCTGTGTTTCTGTGCTCAGAGTGACGCTCAATGTTTAATTTAGCTTGAACGAGCTTGGAAACAAACTGAATAACAAGCACGGTCACATAAGAGTGAGTTGATAAGACTACAGTTGTAATATTCACAGATAAACGGTGTGAAGTTGACTTAATTCCAACTGATCAACTATCGATAACAAGTAAAAAATTTGAAGATGCAGAAAATGAAAGAATGTTGGTAATTGTTTATAACTGGTCATGTTTAAAACAAAAATGTCTTTAGTAAATTTGCAAATTTGTATATTTTTAGAAAATATGATGTTTGGATTTTGACACAATACAACATGGTTTCGACAGTCAAGAATTTGATAAGTTATAGTTTTTATTTGGGATGTGTAAAATAAATTGATTATTTATTATTTAAGGCAGGTGTGTACAAACTTTTCCAGTCAGGGACGCACACTGAAAAATGAAAGGATCCAGGTGGCCAATTTGCTATTTTTATATTCAAAACAAATAAAACAGGATTCAGGCATCAACAGTTCAAACTTTTTCCAGTTTTATTGCACTTTTTATACGTGCATTTTTTCAGTAATGGTATATTACATGTGCAATGAAGTGTACATTGTCTTTAACATAAGTACACTCTAACAAGGAGAATGCTACATAGTTGTTGTTTTTTGTCGCTACGGCGCTTTTTATGTGCGCGCGCAGTCGCGCCCAGCTATATCTCCACAAATGGAACCAACACACGTAAGTTAACTTCATGATCTGTCGTTAAATAAGGATTAAAAACATGAGATCATTTTGCAACTTTATAAAGACACAAAGCAAAAAGTCTTGCTTGTCAGCTGGAGGTTTGACAGCTATCGTATCCAAAACAGCTGACTGTCATTGGAGCTGGCGGGAGTGTCACAGACACAAAGCCCATTTTGATGTGTCTTTTTGTCAATGTAGAGTGAAAATAGCAGCATATTTAAGTTCAAACGTACAGTAAGTCCTCTTATATTGTGTTTAAAGCCAGCAAGGCAGTGTTGTTGAGCTTTGGAAATGACACCGCACAACCGTGACGTCATCAGAGGAGCACACATTTCCGTTTGTGCCGTGTACACGCATACGCTGAGCGGCCAGCGTTTTGGAACTCTACACTTCGGCCAGCGTTTGCAAAAGTCTGCGTTTTTAAAGACAAAAATCTGTGTTTGCGTGTGGACAAGAGGCCTAATTGCAGAGATAAGTATGCGTTCATTAAGTACCCATGGTTGTGTGGGCATGGCCTTAATAAATCTCACGTTTGTAGTAAAAATGTTAAAATTGATGTTACAGTATCAGTTTCGTTTTAGTTTATTTCATTCTGGACTAAATTTTAAATTGATGCATGGACTGTAAGTACAAACATTCATAAACATGAACAAAGTTTTAATTAGCAATACTTTTTTTAAATAGTTGCAGATAGGTATTATGATTACCATGTTAGTTCAACATTCTTGAAATTAAGATACATACACTTGCACTAATCATGATTCAACCCTCATTGTAAATTATATTTATTTGCACGTTTATAAACTTGCAAATAAAGATTTTGGTCAATCTAATTAAAAAGGTTAACATTTATGTTATCAGAATAGTTCTGGGTTTTTTTTTTGAACAAATGCAAAAATGAGTACATTAACTATTAAATATTGAGTTAGCCAAAACCTTTTCAGACTTTTTTTTATTTATGTGAAACGATTTACTATTCTAATCAAACTTACATTTAATTTGATGCATGTTTTTTTACTAAAAAGAATTCAAGGAAAATAAATTAAATCTTTTTTTAGTGCAACATAACCACTATTACATAATTAAAACTAATTTGCAAACCTTTCTGACACAGATTTAACTGGGGATTGAACCCAATACTACTACCTTACAAGACTAGCACTAACGCTCAGCACCACAGGGGCACAGTGGCAATGTGAAGAGAATTTTGCAATTATAATCTTATCAGTGTTGGAGCAGAAAGCGTTTTAGAAATATGTTTGCGGTAAAATTTCATTTTGAAGCGCCCTGTCATTCATTAATTGACATTTTACATGCGTTTTTTCACGCAAACCGAGCATAGCCTTACACAAAGCATGTGAGCTGCGTTGTGTATGAAGAGGGGCGGCTCTTATTATATATTATATCATGTATACATTTTGAAAATAAATACAACTTACAATAGCGGTTAAATAGCTATCTTTGTGAAAAAGTTGCCTTTTTTTATTTCTCAATGTTGGCGTACTATGAAGATATAAAAAAGTGATTGTTAACTAAACGATAAAATTATTGTTAATTTTCTGTAGTTGAATAAGTAAATTTGTTGCATTATTTAAAAATCTATTAAGAAAAATTGTCAGCAAAGATGGTCACAAAACACTACAGCTTAGAGGGAAACTGCTATTATGGGGTATTTTGTCTGTTATTCACATATTTTTAATTTTTTTATGCATTCTAACATGTACAGAAACGCTAGCAAGAGTCAGCTAACAATGAAGGTAATAGGATTTGCTCTAATCCACCTATAAAGCACTCAAAAACCATCCAAAAACCTACAACAATGTTTTATATACATATTAACCGGTAATGTACCAACAGGCACATTCATAAAAATGTAATATTTACATAATTTGGTAATTTTAAGCATACACCATTTATTTCACTGACGCATCACAACGTTCGCCATTTCCTAACAACAACTACTACTAATCATGACAGACTTTATGAGAGACGACTACTTTGGAACAAATAATGATCCAGAACCTTATATTTTTGAGCCTGAATATACAGAGGATGAACTACAAGTTTTAGAAGCTGAGTGATAAGCAGAATCAGGAAGTAGCACTATTGCTAAACAAGAAATACTACGAACACAATCAAATGAGATCGGTAGGTTGGAGTTCAAATCCCAGCCGAGTCATACCAAAGACTATAAAAATGGGACCAATTACCTCCCTGCTTGGCACTCAGCATCAAGGGTTGGAGTTGGGGGTTAAATCACCAAAATGATTCCCGGGCGCGGCGCCGCTGCTGCCCACTGCTCCCCAAGGGGATGGGTCAAATGCAGAGGACACATTTCACCACATCTAGTGTGTGTGTGACAATCATTGGTACTTTAATCTTTAAAATAAAAAATAAACAATCACTTACTGCACAATGTCTGATCTGTTTACATCTTCCAATTTAAAATAAAAAATAATCATAATTAAAAAGGGGGCGTGCAAACGAGCGTCTGTTTGTGTTTTTCTTGCAATCTCTTAAGTTTAAATTGAATGTCAAAGTTGACAAACTTCTTAGGGCATGATTTATAATCTAGAATTAATTTTAACTAACTCAGAGGGGATGCAGCAGCTCACCGGCTCAGTATGTAAAAAGCTGCATGAGCTCGTCTCTGATGACGGCGCCGCTAAAAGTAGTTCTTCTGTGTTAACGCTTATAATAACAATATCGCAAATACTTGGTTAATATGCTGGTAATGACATGTAAATGAAGTATTGTTGGCGGTTTTCGGATGTTTTAGGTGGCTTCATGAGTCCCATTAGATGCATTGTTAGCCACCTCATACTTACTGTATATTACAAATTAGAATGCATTAAAAAAAAAATCATATGTGTTCTTGTCTTACATAAGGGTTGTGAATGTTAGGCAAAATTCCAAATAAGTGCAATCCCCCTTTAACTTAGAGCACAGGTACAAATGGAAATAAACAACATTAAAGAACCACAGAGCTGCATTAATAAGAACCTCTAACAACGTTGCAACAGCTACTGCTGTGAATAGGAAAAGAAGATGCATACCTGTTTGACACTACACCCGGATAGTAACTCTTTTGGTTGTCATCCACTTTCATATCATTCATCAACACGAAGGCAGAGCATCTGCCAAAAGCTCGGATAACACTCGAACCAGTGATGGTTTCAGAGAAATGGGAATAAATGGGCGAGCGGCTTACAGACTCCAGACGCTTTAGCTGCCGAGATGTGGCAACATAAAATCTCTAAGGGCATTAAGGGGAGAAAAACAAACATGGGATTAAAACCAACAAGTCAACTGCAATGCTTGACATATTGCAAAGAAATAATATACAATAACATGTACACACACAATATTCCGCAATCACACACAAAAACAAGCCTATGACAAACAAAAAACGCTTACAATGCTTGTCAGACATGCTTATTAATGTGACATGAGCTCATTTGAGGTGAGTCAACATGCAAATCCCTTTTTAGTAAAAATGTACAGCCTTGCTGCATGTTAATGTCAGGCTCAGACTGCAGGGGGTTTGTTGTACATTAAGCGTATCATTCAAATGCTGATTCTGTGTGTGTTAGTACTGTAAGTACGTCTGTCATTATTTTGGTTTTAGTGAGTAGTCAGGGAACAGAAGACACTCTTACAGTGACATGAAACAGCCAATGGCCATGCAGAGAAGGAATGAGGTTTGATTTGGCTCATGTTAGTACTGAATTAAAGGGAAGAAAACAGAATGACCAGCATACATTTTTTTTAATTCAGTTGTGTGTTTGTTTGAATTTCAAATATCTTCTTACAAAACCTCTTCATGATAATCACACTACTTTGTTATGTATTCTGTGTTAGATTGTCCAAAAAAATCAAACATGTTAATTATTCTAGGACTCTACAATCATCTCCATTAGCTGATGTAGTAATTTTACCAATTTGAGATATATTTAGTAAATATTTTAAAGAAATAAGCAGAATAAACAAACACTACCTACTAAAAAAAATTTCCGGCAACCATGCACTATTCATCTGGGTCGGACACCACAAGTGATATCAAGTAAATGGTAAAGCCGATCCAGTGGCAGGAATAATAATATTATCTGGTGGGTGATCCAAATGAGATTATATTGTGGCAAAAAGTTTAGAAGTTTGAAAACTTCATAATAGATGTACTCCCTAACAACATGGGATTATTAAATATATCTACATATATATAATTTTAGGACTTGATGCAAATATAAATACAATATTTAATAAGTAAGTAAGTACACTCCTCATTTGTCTGAAAATATTGTATTAAATATCTGAATGGGCAAACACTACAGAAATGACACTTTAGTACAATGTAAAGTAGTCATTGTACAGCTTGTAAGAGTAATTTACAGTAACTGGTAAGAGTGTAAAATAACTCAACATGTGTCATGATCTTTTTGTAGCAGTGCCTGGTTTCTGGGTCATTGGGCGAAGCCACCTGCCTGATACTCATTTCCTCCTAAGCTCTCCAATTTATGTGTGCATCCTTAGTTATTTTCCCTCACTTCTTTTAGAGAGTGCTTTTTGTTATTATCATTGAATTTTCTGCTTTGCGTTGGGGTCCTGCTGCGGCCAAGCCGTTCGTGACAACACAGTCTTTAATGTCTAAACTGCTGCTAAGTGTTAATGTCCAAATTGTGTTCAAAGTGTCAATTATTTATGTGATTATATTTTTCCAGCAATTTCCAGATCTTCCAGTTACCAGTATGAACGTGTGTGAGCTCTACTACCCAATTTAACACACCTGCTTCACATTCACACCTGAGACCTTTTAATACTAACAAGTCACATGACACTATGTAGAAAAAAATAGCTAATTGGGCACAATTTTGACATTTTCAATGGGGTGTACTTATTTTTGTTATTAGTAGTTTAGACATAAATGCCATGACTGCGTGGGTTCCCTCCGGGTACTCCGGCTTCCTCCCACCTCCAAAGACATGCACCTGGGGATAGGTTGATTGGCAACACTAAATTGGCCCTAGTGTGTGAATGTGAGTGTGAATGTTGTCTGTCTATCTGTGTTGGCCCTGCGATGAGGTGGCAACTTGTCCAGGGTGTACCCCGCCTTCCGCCTGAAGGCAGCTGAGATAGGCTCCAGCACACCCCGCGACCCCGAACAGGTGAGTTGACTGCGTTTACACTGTTATACAAGCTGTACACTGACTACTTTACATTGTATCAAAAGGGCATTTCTTTAGTGTTGTCCTATTATCCACAGGGGACAAAGGTGACTTTTTTGTCCTTTCATGAGTATTTTTTCACGTAAAATGTTTTGTTTGATAATTTTGTTAAGGACTGAAGTTTATTGAGAAATTTCAGCAAAAGAAGTTAAAAAATATATAAATCCTAAATGTTTTTGCACCCATTGAAAAATGTCAGTACTTTTATGTCTTTTTTGGCTTTGAAGACCATTAAAAAGTTAATGTGTCCGAGAGGGTTTAAAACAATACCATAATTGGCAGAAATGTGACACTCACTTTTGTGAATGTAAATATACTGCTCAAACGATAAAGAGAACTCCAAATAGTCAACGATCTGCAAACTATGTGCAAAGAGGAACAGAGGAAGCACTAACAGAGTCCTACCAAAAGACCGAAACTTCATGAAAGTGACATGAGGGCGTCATGTGCCACACTAAAACCTCCATATTCATATTGTTGAAAGGCTGGGCCACTCATACCTCAATGTGCTAGACAAAGGTATCCTGACTGCTGTTAGTAAACAGGATGAGACCCTCAGTCAGACCCACCGACAGACTATGCCCTGGGTTACTTCTGTTGATGACAATGCAATGCCTCACAAGAGTACCTGGAGTATGGCAGCAGTTGACGAAAGCATTGACACTATTGCTGACTCTTGCTTTGTTTCAGAATCCCCCCAGAGACCATTTGTTGTCTCAACAGGAGTAACATTGTAGGGAGAGCTGTAGAACTTCTGAGCTGCACTACGATTTTTTTTCGAGAGGAAATTTACAGAAGCTCGTTCTATACAATTCTCACTGGTTTGATCATTTTTAAATGTATTGATATTTGTTAAAAAAAACAGTTCCCAACAATTTAATCAAGTAATCCTTCAACAAAATATTTAATTCGTCCAAATCTGGGATTTGGGATTTTATGTTTTGAGGAATATATATTCTTAGGCTTGGCCTTAACAAGGTGCTATAGAAAAGTAGAAAATAAGTGCAACATTAATGTCCAAAGAGGACTATTGAAGATCAAAAAATGTATATTATTTCTTCCTTATGAGCTTTGAGATTGTATTGTCATGTTTTTTGCATGTAAAAAAAATCGCTGAGATTATCGGTGTCATCAAGTGAACCAAGTGGCACTGAACTGTGCCAAACTAACATCTTGTAAACCAATAAATGCCACCACTTGCTCATCAGAGCGAAAACAGCAGACTCTCTCATTATCAACACGCTCAGACATGCATGTAATATACTTATTTACGATTTATCTGAACCCACCAATAGAACACCTTTAACGGGGCTAAGACTATGAGGATCATGGGGGTGATGGCAGAGCATATGAGCAGCACATTCAGTGTGTACCAGAAAGTGCACATCCATATGTCAATTTGATGTGGAAGGAGGGAGTCTATGGCATCCACATCTTTGCTGAAGCGGTTTAATAACCGCCCAACGGGGGTGCTCTCGAAGAAGGCCTGGGGCGCTCGCAGGACCCTCTGAAGCAGGTTGTGGTGTATGAGCTTGGCTGCCCTTAGCATACTGTAGGCCTGGGACAACAGGGAGTTAACCAACAACAGCAAACCTGCAAGAAGGGGGGAGTGGCAGGGAGGGGAGTGGGGCCAAGTGTGACAACACAACTGTGTTAAAAAGATAAGCACCCACCCCTTATATGTTGTTGTGAGTGTTCTCAATACAGGTAGAGTGCATTGCTCTATTGCAGTCAAAGGCTACCTCTACTGAGACTGAAACAAGGACAGTGCTGATATATGAGTTTTGTTGTCACATAGTTGTTTTCATTCCTCCTAAATAGCCAGATATATCAATAGAAAAAATATGTTTAGTAAGTAAAACCATCCTGCACTACTTGAGTGACCTAAGTGACAAGGTTGCAAATAATATAGACAACTTGTTTTAGCTTTGTTGAATAAAATGGCGGATGGAGGAAATCCAAACGCTCTAAACACAGATATGATCAAAAACAAAAAAACTTGGCAGCCTGGCAGCCCTGGCTAAGTTCCATTTTGTTCCTTGACCTTCTTTGGCATTTGTTTTTGATCCTGCAGCAGCAGAGGTTGTATGATTGCAACATTTTTAACACACAGTATTTCCCTGTTGCATGTGATTACAGTACCAGTAGAGTGGAAAAACAAGTTGCATCTACTGTATATTGAAGCTATTATCATATATATTTCATTTATAACACCAAAAGACTTACAAAATTTGCGAGTAAATAGATAATGAGATAATGAGCAAGCCAGTCACGTGATCCGTGACGTGGAGGTAGGAACCACAGATCCCTTCCCCATCAACAACAATGCTAATCATGCAGATTTGTGAGATCCAACAATTACTTTGGGAAAATTATGATTCAGAACATTATATTTTTGAGCCCGAACACAAGGAGGATGAGCAATACGTTTTAGAAGCTGTATGCTAAAACAGATACAGCTTTAGTGAAACACTAGCATCATGCAGCAAGTGCTAAGTGCCAAACAAGAAATACAAACTATGAACATAATAAAACAATTGCTAACTGTACAATGTCTGCTCTCACTGCGATGACAACTGATAGGATTCAATGTTACAGATGCACAAATTCTAGATTTATGGCTTGATTCTCCTATTATCCCAATGAGAGCCATGATTTATAATCTAGAATAATTTTGACGAGCTGAGACACAATGCAACAGCGGCAGCAACAGAACATCAGCCAGCTCACAGTACAACAGCAGAGGGCTAGTTAGCTGTCTGTTATTAATTCACGGCTAAAAAATAGCTTGTCTGTGTTAGCGCTTAAAATAACAATATTGCTATTATTAGGTCAATATTCAGATCACAATATGTAAATAGAGTATTGTTGGCGGGTTTTGAATGTTTATTTAGAAGGCCTTGTGGGCGGAATGGAGAGCTCTCAATGACTCAATTGTTAGCAGACTTTTAATCTATTTATTAATTCACGACTTAGAATGCATAAAACACAGAAAAACATATGTGTTCATGTCTTACATAGGGATTCACATCTCTTTCTAATTTTTGCATATTTCTAGTATGACTGATCTGCTGATAAGGTCAGAGTGCAGAAGCGTTCTCATCCTGACGTCATCCAACCCCGAGTCTACGGAAATTGCAAAAGGTATTTATAGCGGAATATTCAAACTGGCCTTCTGAAATTGAGGCATTTTGTGATGTTTAGACGGTATTTTCACATACTTTACGGATTGTAAATGCAATTGAATATGGTTTAATGGATAAAATGAGACACAATTAAGCATATACCGGTAACTTTTTTTCCATTCTACTGGTACAATGTGTGTGTTTTTGGTTTTGGATCATTTCTGTGTTTAGAGCGTTGAGACGCAGCTCACACACCCTAGTTGAGCGACTGATAACATTCGAATAAATAACAAACCAACTCCATATCCCGTGTAAGCGACATACACTATTTTCATTAACCACTCCTGCATGATTTCTAGAGGGCCTCGTAGTCAGTCACTATAGTTACCACCACAAAAGGCAGTCATAGATTTATGGAAAATGTTATGTTGTTCAGTGTTTGCATGTAGAAGACAGTTAAATAATGTGAGAGGGATAGGAAAGCGGCAATCAAAGCAGCAATGCTCAACATGGACAAAGCCCCGTCTAGTCTAAAGATAAAAACAAACACTGAAGGGTTTGAACTGAAGCAAACATGCACCCAGCATGCATTTTTCCCTGTTTGCAGAATACCTGAACAAAGATGTATACAAAAGCCAGGGGTGCTACGACAACAGCAAATATCGGTGTGCTGGAAATAATAACAATCATTGTAGAGAGAGAAACAAAGAAGGTGGCCAGGAACATGAGCACGGTAGAGGGCAGAGTTTCATCAATGACGTAGATGTCCTTGGAGAAACGGTTGATGATGCGCCCTATAGGTGTCGTATCGAAAAAAGACTGGGGCGTGTGAAGTTTGTTGACGAGTAAGCTATGGTGCAGCTTCCCTGCCGCCTTGATGTTCCCCATGGCTAATGTGAAGGAAGAGATCATGACCAGGACACCTGAGAATGATTTCAAAAAAAGTTTTTGTGCTCGATTGAGAAAATACCATAGTCACTTGTAGACACCTGTCTGGAGTGCAATGATGTAAACAGTTTTCTGAAAAAAAACATAACATTTACAACCTTGATACTTTACACATATAAGCCTAAAACAAAACATGGTTTTAATCAATGATCTCTAAAACATCATAATATTGCAAAACAAACATAGTAGCAATGAAACCTGTAAAGGTAATACAATTAGAAATTCAAATATTTGGGAGCAGGGGATGGGGGGGTATACCTTATAATATGGCTGTGTAGACAATACTAAGATAAGAAAAACAATAAAACAATCAAAAGTGAGCAGTAGTCTTTATGTAACCACGAGAATCAATCATACTGTGGACACTATATCAAAGGCTGAGTACATGTAATTGTTGTTTTACAGATAGTAAATTCTTTTTACACTGGTAAAATAGTTAAACACGCTGAAAATGCATACAATCTTACACATGGTTATCCTCTTCATGTGTAACACACATTGTTATAGTTTAAAACATGTAGTATACACTATATACTGGTTAAACATGTTGCTTAAGATTTTATGATGGCAACGATTTGACCGTGGAATGAATGTATTTAATTGTCTCATGGGGAAAAAAATAATAATTCAACCATTACCCTGGTACAGATTGTATTTGAGCTTAGAGGTTCCATTGTATACCGTATCAGTGTACACTAAGAAAGGGATTCATATTACCCTATTTGTTGCAGTTTACCTAACATATTAAACGTAAAGAATTGGGTGGGGTGCACATCCACTTTGGCCGCCAGATGGCAGTAGAGTGTTGAAAATCTTAAAATGTGTTTTGTGGCTAGGGATGATACTCGAAACCGGTTTTCCTGGTTGTTTGATAAGAAAAGAACCGAGTCCTCGGACTCGAATCCCTTTTTGAGAACCGGTACCCGTTATTGAGACCACTATAGTAAAGGAAAAGAGTTGATTCTTTATTCGAATCCCGTCCCGACCAGAAATGCTCCGTGGGACATCACAAGAATTGACGTCACGTAGCTCAGTCATTAGGCGCAGATAGCGAAAGCAGGAAAACAATGGACGGTAAAAAGCGCTCCAAGGTGTAATAAAGTTCAAAATAAAAGCTATAATCCATCGAATAACTTTACTGAGAGATTTGAGCAGGGTACAAACACATGACGAACACTTTTACGACCAACCGGAAACATAGCAACCAGGCTAGCAACGTACCTCCTTTACGGCAGCTGTCGCAACGTTCTTAAAACAACCGCAGCACATACATATATATACAACATATCTCCCTTTTTTAACTTTTGTTTTTCTTTCCTTGTAAACAAAACAAAATCACACTGTAGATGTGTTGTCTGTCTAATTATAAATAATGCAGACGAGGCGTGTTGGCTGAGTTCTTGACGTTTACTTTCACAGCGTGGCAACATGCAACACTTTTCTGGGCTACCGCGCATGCTCGTAACTCCCGTTGCATGCTGGGTATTGTAGTTGTTATATTCTCTAGCTCATAACATTTTTCCCCCATAAAGAAATAATGTTAACTCAATTAAGTGTATTTCTTTTTTTAGCTTTAACTTTTCATTTTTTAGCATTGTAACCACATTTGCAAACAACTTTTCTCTTCATAGAATGTTCTTTCAATAAAGAAAGTGCAAAAATGTCAAAGCATCATAACAAACAGTTATGTCAAATAGCAGCAGAAGTGCACTTTTTGGAGAGCTGTATTATTTCCAGTTTTGTGCCCAAGGTACTGATTTTATTTAACACTATATTATTATTTATACACCTATAGTGATCACAGAGACAGGTTGTTTTTGTGTTACTGTATATATTTGTTTCTCTGAAAAATCCCACTTAATATACTTTGGGTAACAACGGTCAATATTTATTTATTTTATTTTATTTTTTTAGGTGGGTAACAGTCAATATTTATTTATTTATTAGATTTTATTTTTTTATCATATAATAAAAGTGAGCTTTTGTTAAACCAAATATTGTGTGTTTTTTTCCATATACAACAACCTATCTGGACTCGATAAGAGAATCGATAAGGAATCGGTTCGATAAGAGGATTCGATAATAGGCTCGAACTCGATAATTCCTTATCAAACATCATCCCTATTTGTGGCAATTCCAACTTTGATCAAGGAGTCAGTTGCTATATCAAGTGGTGCTTTCCATCATTTTTAGCAAATTGCATTGCAAAATGATTAACCCACCTTTTTCCTCTCACGTGAGATCCACCCAGGGATGGGGCCATACGAATCCCTTCCCTAGTGTATGTCAATTAATTCATGAGCAATACAGTACAGATTGTAAATTCCCACCTTAAAGACACCCAATTCATTTTGGTGATTCACTTAGTTTGGTGGGTTTACTGGGTTTAGATCAGGGGATGTCGTTGTGAGTTTGTGAAGCACTTTGAGACACTTGTGATTAAGGGCTATCTATCCATCCATTTTCTACCACTTGTCCCTCTCCTATGAATACAATTTGATTGATTTGATTTGAGACAATTCTAAAATTCAAACCACTAGGTGGTAAGTCGTAAAAGAGATATCACACTGTTGAGAACACATTCCAAGCCATTCAGCATTGCATTTGGGGCACTTTCATCACAATTTAAAAAGTTGGAATGTTGGATCCTGCTTAAACACTATCATAACAACTGTCAATATACTGTATGTGTTTGAAGAATAAAATGCCAGATCTCTCTCATGAAAACATATCACTCAGCTGTGGCACACATTACGCAAGTATTGTGTAAACAGGTAAAGCGGCATGACGGCAGAGTCACTGTCATGGTAGTATTGAGTTATCTTAGTGTGCAAGAAACGTAAGGGCCTGATCTACTAAAGATCTGCATGTATTAAAACACGTGGAAACTTGATAGCGCACGCAAGCTGATCTATTAAGCTACGGCAAAGCGGACTCCGTCTCTTAAGTGAGGAAAGTAAGGAGTGCAATCCATTTAGCCTTTCTGTCTTCATGAATATGCAGAATATATGCTGATCATCAGAACGTGATTTATCAAGACAAAAGCTGTCCCGTGGGAGCTGTTTTTTGACCCTATATTAGTCTGAAATGTGCGTGCAAACTGACGGTTGTGCAGAAATACCTCTGAGAAAGGACATGATCACGCTGCAGCGCCGTCCTACGTGTGTGTTTCAACATTTATGGACTTTCAAAAATACAAACGTTTGTAGAAATATTAGACATATTGTTCATTTAGAAAATCATTTTACAATTTTATAACTGTTGGATGACCTAAAGTACCAGTAGAGTGTAAAAACAAGTTGGCTTTATATGCTTAATTGTGTTTCATTGTATACATTAAACAATATCTAATTGAATTTTCAATCCACAAACCATGTGAAAATACCCTTTAAACATCACAAAATGCCACAATTTCAGACGGTCATTTTGAATATTTCGCTCCGAATATCGTCTGCAATTTCCGTAAATTTAGGGTTGGATCACGTCACAAACGCTCCCACACTGTGACCTTATTAGCAGATCAGTCATACTGGATATATGCAAAAAATGGTAAGAGACGCGCTGTTTATCATTTACAATCCTTATGTAAGACAAGACCACATTTGTTTTCTTCTTTTCGCATTCAAAATATTAAATAAATAGCTAACAATTGAGTCAACAGATCGAGGGTCTTCTATTGCGCACATTATACCCTCTCTAAAACATCCAAAAATCACCAACATTACCCCATTAACATATCGTGACCTAAATATGAGTGATATTGTTATTATAAGCTCTAACGCAGACGGGCTATTTTAGCGGCGCATTGATAACCGTAAGCTAATGCTAGCATTCACTGCTGATGTTGACAAACTGAGCCCTCGGCTGCTTCTGCTTCCTCTCAAACTTGGTAAAAGTTAATTCTAGATTGTAATTCATGTATCTCTCACCTGGTAATAGACAAATGTGGCCATGGACCGAGAGGCTGGTCGACTGACATCGACCGAGATGGCCAAAAAGACACAAAATGAAGCTAGTTGTGGCAATTTTTTTGAACCGTTCTTTAGGATTGTGATTGATTCTTTATACAAACGGAATATGTGAGCGTCCCGTCGGTCTGCATCCCAGCAAGAGTGGAAATTGTACAGTAAGTGCTTGTTTTATTTTGGTTTATTATAGTTAGTTTGTATGTTTAGCACCTAGCAATGCTGCTGATGCTATAGTGTTTCAAAAAAGCTGCAACCGTTTAGCACTCGGATTCTTAAACGTATTGCTTATCCTTCTTGTGTTTGAGCTGAAAAATATAAGGTATTGGATCATCATCATATGTTCCAAAGTAATCGTTGTTGTCTCTCACAAAATCTGCTTGACTAGCATTGTTGTTGATGGGGAAGGGATCTGCGGTTCCTCATGCAATGTCACCGATCACGTGACTGGCTTGCTCATTAACTCTCAAAATGGCTCGGGAATCTCTGTGAGATGGATACTATTTTGATCATATCTATTAACTCGCTAACTCTGGAAGTCTTTTGGTATCATATATCGTATATATATGATAATAGTTTCAATATAGAGGCAACTTATGTTTCCATTCAATTGATGCGTTTTGATGTATGCTGGCATTTTTTAATGACTTAAATTTTTTCATATATATATATATATATATATATATATATTTATATATATATGAAAAAAACCTTCTTACAATAGAAATTGTTTTGCGCACGCTCACAGCATCTTTTATGAGCACACCTTCAGCGCGTTAAAAAACTGGGTTCCAATGTAGATGCACTGCCGGACTGCTCCTAAAACGCTCAGAAAAAGTGGTACATGTACTGTATGTGTGCTGCATGTTTAAAAACAAAGCAAAACGCCCTAGGTAGGAGCATGATAACATGTATGTGCAGTAAATGACTGTCTCCATGGTGAAAGCCATGTAGTACACGCAAAAACCTCAATTAAATTGGGTGGTCTGCACAACCTTTGCACTTGTTATCAATTATACACACAGTCTTAGTAGATCACATGCAGAGTGCCCACTAATAGTAGAATTTTTGCAGTTTCTACATGCTGTTTAGCGCATGGTATTTGGATCAGAGTAGATCAGCCCCTTAGTCACGTACTATACAGAGTGTATGCTTGGTACACCTTTTTTACGAAGACAGTTTTACCAGAATAATTACCGAAATAGCTACACGGCAACAGACACAAAGTTTCTTACCTTGTGTGAGCCCCAGCGCTGCATACACTCCAACTCTCATATTAACGTTTTCCTGAGTTTGATTTTGCATGACGTCATTGGTCCACTCACTGAGCCAAATGTTTGCCCCAATGGAGGCTGCACTCTGGCAGCCATATAGACAGCAAATCAGCACGGACAATACCAGTCCCACCGCCTTGGCGTATTCCAGGTAGACCTTTACTTTCACCTGGTGAAGAACAGGTCAGTGTTAACATGTAACTCTTTGTGTGTGTAGTATTTAACATAAAATGATTGAGATGTGATGCTAAATGTGCCTATGATTTAAAAACTGTAAATTACAGACTAACCCTGCCTGTTTCTGCAGTCTCGGCCTGGATGAGTTTCTCTAAGTTGTGTGGCTTCTTCTTTTCTTGTGGCTCTGGGAGTTTCCTCTGGCTACAGCCATGCCTCCTCAGCGACCAGGATTTTGGGGTCTCACCATCTGCTGAAATTATGCTGATTTGCCTTCAATTAAAGAGAAAACATCTTAAAACCGGTACTTTACTTTATGGTTCTTAACTGACAAAAGCCAACAACTGCATAGGAATTTGTTAAAAAAAAAATACAATACCAGTATAAAGTTTGGACAGACCTTTTCATTCAACAGCATGAGTAATTGTCCAGACGTACAGTTACTGTGTATTACAATATGTCAAGTGAAATTGGAGCTTAAAACTAATAAATAATAAAATGATTATAAAATGCAGGAAATATTGTCAACCTAAGCAGACTAGACCATAAAATGTTTGAAAAAGAAGGAATTACAATGGAGGCACACAAAACTGTCACACACAGAGGCAAATAGAAAGGTACACATAACAGATTTACATATTTAACATTGTGCAGGAAACTAATTTACAATATCCAAGAGGCAGTCAATACACTAATATTCTGCTTTTAAATGTATTAAGACTGTTTGCATATCTCTTTAGTGCTGCTGTTGTGGTTTGCAAACAGGCTTCAAATGGGATCAATATTTAAATGATGTATTATATGTTAATGCGGATTTACATTTAATTAATGTAAAAATGGACAATACAGATTGATAAAAAAAAAAAATCATTCAAAGAGCACATCCCTTATCCATGCCATACCTCCCAAAAGTTAAAAAAAAAAAGTCCTAAATCCAGACAGTGACCTGGATCCCCCCAAAATATAATTACTTGTCCCTTATCCCTTTTCTGACATTTCCTGAAAGTTGAATCAACATTTGCCCATAACTGTATCAGCTATCTAGAGCTGAATGAAAGAAAATCTTGTTTTCAGTCATCCCCTGTCTTTGTCTCTGCGGGTGGACACTAGCAGAAACACACAGAGGTGCTTGTAACATAAATGTAAAGTAGCATAATAGAAATATTCCAGATCAGCCCCAGAAAGTAATGACTTGGTCCTTAATCCGTTTTGGACCTTTCTTAAAGGGGAACTGCAAATTTTGGGGGAAACTTGCCTATCATTCTCAATTCCTATGTAAGACAAGAACACATTTTCTTTTTTTTACGCATTCTAATTCATAAAATACGGCAAGTACAAGGTGGCTGACAATGCAGTTAATGGGAGTACTCTATTGCGCCTATAAAGCTCTCTAAAAAAAAACATCCAAAAACCGCCAACAATACTTGGGTTTGAGTTAAATTAAGCCGGAGGCTCCACTCTTGCTGGTGCCCTTGCGTCAAATCATTTAAGTTTCAGCTTTGCAACCATACTCCCACTGGAATCCAAAGACTTTGTGACCTGAATATTAACCAAGAATTAGCGATATTGTTATTATAAGCACAAACTACTTTTGGCGGTGACGTGATCACAGAGACTTAACTAGCTTATGCAGCTATTGACAAACGGAGCCGGTTAGCTTCTGTATCGCCCCTGAGTTGGGGAAAGTTAATTTTATATTATAAATCATGCCTCTCAATAGTATAGTAAAAGGTTGTGGCCATAAACCGAGAAGTTGGTCAACTTTGATATTCAACATATATCCAGAGATGCCGAGAAATACGCTTGTTTGCTTCCACCTTTTTTATTTATTTACCTGAGGGATTATGATTAATTCTTCACTAAAAGGGGAAGATATAAATATCCGGGGCAGCATGGTGAAACAGGGGTTAGTGCATGTGCCTCACAATACGAAGGTCCTGAATTCGATCCCCGGGCTCGGAGTCTTTCTGTGTGGAGTTTGCATGTCCTCCCCGTGACTGTGTGGGTTCCCTCCGGGTACTCCGGCTTCCTGGGGATAAGTTGATTGGCAACACTAAATTGGCCCTACTGTGTGAATGTGAGTGTGAATGTTGTCTATATGTGTTGGCCCTGTGATGAGGTGGCGACCCCAAAAGGGACAAGCGGTAGAAAATGGTTGGATGGATGGATATAAATATCCCATTAGTCAGCATCCCAGTGGGCATAGACATTGTACAGTGATTGTTTTATGATGTTTGTAGTTTGTATTTCTTGTTTAATACTTAGCAAAAATGCTGTTATGTTTCACTAAGGGGAGGTAACGGCAACTGACACTAGGGAACCGTATGTACAATGATTTTTATATATATATATATATATATATATATATATATATATATATATATATATATATATATATATATATATATATATATATATAAAATTAACAATACTAATAAACTATAGAATGATGTGTGACAAAATCCAAGAGTGTATTTGTGTGACTATGTGTGTAGATTAGCTGTTGAGTGTTACCGTAAATGTTGAATGAGGAAGCAGACAAAACCAAAGAGGGCAACGCAGAAGGGATCCGAGATTCACGTGAGGTCCATGGGGCAGAGAGAGGCGTCAGAGTCCAGGGGCAAGCGAGGAGTCAAGGAATGAGGGAGGAAGTCAGAGTCCAGAGGGAGATCCAGAGAGAAGTGAGACGCACAGCTCATTTTCAGGGCGACAGAGGGTAACACCAGAAAGGTACACCATATGAGAACTAAGTTCCCGCGCCGATCCATGGGTCCACTGGTCCTTTATCCAGCTCACCCTCATCAGTCCCAGGTGTGCAGATAGGAGATTGCGTGCAGGCTTGTCGCTGCGTGGGCGTGCTGCGCTCAGCGTGAGCTGGGGGCGTGTCCGAGCGCGCTGTCAGTGGAGAGAGCGCATGTGGGCGTGGCCCGCGGTGCGCTTGTCAAGACGCACAGATGAGGGCGCATTGGAATGCGCCCTGGCCGTGACAAATGCTACATGATGCTTAGTTTCATTAAGCTGGATCTGTTAAGCACACAGCTTCTAAAACTTGTAGCTCACCCTGCGTATAGTCAGGCTTAAAATATAAGGTTCTGGATCATTATTTGTCCCAAAGTAGTTATCTCACATGAAGTTTGCCATGATTAGTAGTGTTGTTGTTGCTGAAGGAAATAGCGAACGTTGTGATGCATCTGAAATCAATGCGGCACTGTATGTATGCTTTAAATGACCATAATACTGTAAATATTACAAATTCTTATGAATGTGCCTGTTACAACATTTCAAATATACTTACAGCTTGTATATAAGACGCTAATAGATGTTTTTGGATGATTTTTAGAGTGCTTTATAGGCGAAATAGCGTGAAACTCATTACCTCCATTGTTAGCTGACTTTTGCTATATGTGTGTTTGTCACACGTACAGATGATAGGCAAAATTCCCCCCAACAAGTGTATTTCTCCTTTAAAAGTTAGATAAAAGTATAGCTAAGTGAAATAAATGGTGTGAACATTCTAGTCAGTCATCTATGCAGGTCCATTAGCATACATACAAACATATAAGTGTAAACATAAAGCCAAGTAGTAGAAGTGATCCGGATCATGCCCAAAATCTGAGTAGTTGTTCCTTATCCAATTTCGGACATTTTCTGAAAGTTTCATGACAATAACTTTATGTTCCTTACTGATTAACACACAACACCAAAAGCAACAATTACACAACCTCCTGGTGGAGGTAATATTTAACATTTAATGTGTAAAAACATTAACATAAATAAATACAAAAACATGTGTTCCTACTTCCGGAATCAAACAATTTTTTTCTAATCAGAAACAGACTTGGTAAGAGACAACGAAGACGACTATTTTGGGACGAATGAAGATTCACAATGTTATACTTTTGAAGCTAAATATAATGCTGCTTATAGAAGCGAGCACGAAAGAAGAGTGAGACATTAGAGCAGACGGAAGCCGGGAGAGTGAGGTGAAAGCAATTTTGAAGCTATAAATATGGAACTTGGAGCCAAGCTATTTCCACATAAATGGATTGCTTACCCAAAATTAACAGGAAACATCCCCCACCAGCTGGACCAGACGAACAATTGTCCATCGAGTGAGTCACTTTAATATCAATCATGTTACACACAGCACGCCATGCGTGTTAGTACAACTAGAGTACATACGCTGTCTGGCTAGCTCAGCTGTGTACAAACAAAACATGAAATGTGGGCCAATACTTTACAGACACTGGAATATGATTGTTCATGTTTTTCAGTCAGTACAAATTGGTGTCGTATCGCAATGTTGTGCATTACAGACCCAAAGTGTTTCGTGCTGATGTAGAGCTAGCTTATCTCTTGCCACAGTTAGCTTTTATGGCTAATACCGTAGCATGGCGATGTGTTACTACGCTAGAAAAAGAGTTCCTCA
Organism: Entelurus aequoreus; assembly: GCF_033978785.1. Taxonomy (NCBI): domain Eukaryota; kingdom Metazoa; phylum Chordata; class Actinopteri; order Syngnathiformes; family Syngnathidae; genus Entelurus; species Entelurus aequoreus. Next base: position 33,534,330 of record NC_084738.1, read on the forward strand.
ATGTTCACTCTTACAATAACAATGTCGCTAGAGCTTGGTTATTATACAGGTTACGGAATGTAAATGAAGTGTTGTTGACTATTTTTGAATGCATTTTAAAGTGATTTAGAGGTATAATTGATTGCTCCCATTAGCTGCATTGTTAGCTACCTAGAACGAGACAAATTTTATACAGTATATTATAAAAATAAAAAAAAGATTGTGAACGACAGGCAAAATTCCCAAAAAAGTGCAGTTCCCCTTTAATGTATTTGATTGTGGCGGTGCACCATGGCAACATATTAGCCGGCAAATGTTAAAAATTTGTTTTTTTTGCGTGAAAAAAAAAGAAAGTAATATATTGTATTGTAGCATCCAGAAGAAGACACACAAAGTCTGACGCCCTTTTTAACTTTTGTTGCCAATCCTACGCTAAGAATTGGCCCAATTCCAAAAAAGTTTCTCCGTGCACACACGTCTCTGTGTTTCACTCCAAGACACACTAAAACACTTCCTCATTCTCTGCTGACACGGATGAATGTTGACATCTATAGTTATATTTTGATAAAGACAGGGAAAGAAGACGCTACTCGTAAACGGCGCGTGCAACAACAACAACAACAACAACAAACATGGCAGTAGATGCTAATATTCTGCTTTTAAATGTATTAAGACTGTTTGCATATACCTAGGAACAAAAACAATGCATAATTATCTGGGAGAGTCTTGATACCAATTTCGTTGACCCAGCCACACACAAAGAAGTTGTAGACCTCCATGATTTTCCAAGTTTTCATCAGTTTTGTCATGTAGAATGGCGTCTGGAGCACATTAGTTCGATATGTCTGGGAATGCGGCCGATCCTTGATATCCATCGAAAAAAAAATTTTTGATAAAGTATAGGGACCTATTCCATTGCATAGTTAGATTTTCCTCGTATCTGCTTTCTGCAGGAAATATGCATATCTTTTGTACTCAGATAGTTTGCGCGCTAAATAATGTACAACAGCCATCTTGGCTTGGTTGACCACCACTGGTTTTCTCACTTCTGGGAAGAAGTCACATGACGGAATACAAGCAATTAGAGTGGATGCCACTACTTAAAATATTGGGTGCTGCTAAAACATGACAAAAAAAAATACAAAAAATACCTTATAAATTTTCTCTTTGCTTCATTGATTCCTGGCTCAGTGTCCACCATGTCTATGTGGTTACCAAGGGCGTCATCGGGGAACAAACTTTCGCTGTCAATTATTTTCTCTGTAAAAATACATGAAGAAAATTACGATATTACAATGAAAATAGAAAACAGTGTTAGCTGATGGTTCGCGTCGTTGATGTGAAATAAAACAGCTGAAACAACCTGTGGCTTCATCCTCCTCTATAATATCCTCCAGAGTGTAGTTCCTGAGAAACTCAGCAAAGGCTCCATTCTGCTGGAGCAGCTCCTGATGGGAGCCCATCTCCGACACTCTGCCGTCCACCATCACCAATATATTGTCAACCTGGGGCAAGTAGCTGATGCCATGTGTCACCAGAATACGGGTCTGGGATAGAACATCAAAATACATTTTATAACACACCATTTTGTAACGCAGTATTAAAACCTACTTACCGACTTTATTTTAAGTCATAGGATAGGATGGATGTATCAGACAATGGGGAAATTATGTGTTTGCTGTGTAGATTTTTACAGAAACAAAAGCAAAACGTAATGAAAAACTAAAAATGAGTTATAAATATTGCAACTAAACAATTGCACTATGTATACTATTTTAACACAAAGGTTTTGCACAAATAAAAGGAGATCACTAAAATCACATACTTGTCAACAGTCATAGCGAAAATAAAACGTGAAATATATATATATGTAACTTTCTATTACATATCCTAGCAGGATGGGGGGTTTGAAGAGGGAAGCCTTACAATAGAGTTTTGCTTATGTCATACATCACAAGAAAAATACAGTAAATTTCCACTTATTTGTGCTGCAGCATTCGCTGCCCTGCATATTTGCAGTTTTATTATCAAGAAAAATGTTTTTGTTTGTGCGAGAACCCATCCAGTCCATTTTACTCCAGAAAATCCATCTCATGCACCCAAAATTGGTAGTAATTTGTGAATATGTGACAAAGCATAAAACGTACACTATAGTAAAACAGCATACATGTACGTGGTGTACATGTCCATTATACGTGATTTTTTGCGATTTGTGGGTGGTCTTCAGACATAACCCCTGGGAATAATTGGTATCTATTGCAACATTTATAAAACGTGAGGATCTAAATGATCTTATCTAGGTAATACATAAATGTTTAGTCATGCAATTAATTACATTGCTGACACATGTCCAGCTCTGAACCTGCAGAGATAAATCAAGTTTTAGTTAAATTTTGCACAATAGACCTTATTTTTTTGTTACAGTATGTCTTGCTAATCAGAAACAGCAGACATAAAGGAAAAATTGCACAGTGAGGAATGTATGTAGACTTATTTTGTAAGAAACCCCACTCATCAGTTACATAAAGAATTAAATCAATGCACTCAATATTAACTAACCTTGCCCTGCAGAGCCCCTTCTGGACCAATGAGGTTGTCAAATATATGTTTGGACACGTGGGCGTCTACAGCAGACAGCGGGTCATCCAGTAGGTAGACATCTGCATCACTGTAAAGAGCTCGAGCCAGGCTGACCCTCTGTCTCTGGCCTCCAGAGAGGTTGATTCCCTGTGAAATTAACATGCTACAGAATTTAATATGGAATCACTCTTATTTGTCACTACTGTTTGATTCAGGCATGGTTTATATCACTCCATGTGTAGCATTACTACAAGATGTCCGGGGAAAGTGGAAAAAAAAACAAAGACGACTGACCTTCTCTCCTATTTCAGTCATGTCTCCTCCTGGCAAAACCTCCAGGTCAGGGGTTAAAGCACAGGCCTCCAGAACGCAGCAGTACTTCTGCTCCTTGTATGGTCTCCCAAACAGGATGTTATCGCGCAAAGTGGCGTTCTGTATCCAGGCCTGCTGAGGGACGTACGCCACTGATCCCTGACAAGAGTCCAAAAAAGTTCCACTTCCTGTTATCAAAGCTGTGATATGACACAGTGAGGCACCTTTACAGCCCCATATTAGTTCCAAAATAATATTATGTACAAAAGTTATTTCTTAAAAGGAATATCAAACAAATTCACCAAAATAATCTAAAATGTCAAATTTCTCTGTAAAAAAGGACGTGAACACACATCTAATAAATTTCATGTTTTTCTAGAAAATGAGAAAAGGACTCATTAAAAAAATGTAACCGATACCTGAGGGAAGGGTTTTTGTCATACAATATGATGAAAACCCTATCCATTTTAGTTATATGGCTAGTTGTTTATTTCATATGTTGACACTCATTTTAACAACAATATTGTTTGTTTTTATCATTTTAATGAATGGATGAACTACCTTGACTCATTGGTGTTGTGATGTATAGCGGTAGCATATAAAAAAAAGCGTATGACTGACTGTATTTTAACAGCACACCAGTTTTATTATTTCAATCCCATACTTCATTGTCAAGTTTGTTTGCTTTTGGTTTCAATCTTGGCTTTAGAGTAGGTATAAAAGTGTTAACAAGAAATGTCAGACGGGAAGTGAATAACTGGATAATAATTAACTTGTTCCACTAGAATGAACTCATCATAATACCATTATTGTCTGATCAGTTGTTAGCATTATAAGATGACAAAAAAACAACATAACCCGCTTCTTAGTTGTATGTAAAACAGCATCTTAAGTGAAGTCATACCCGAATAGAAACCTCTCCTTCCAGTTTCTCCATTTCACCCAGCAGGGCAGATATTAGGGAGGATTTCCCACAGCCGACATGACCCACCACAGCCAGCAGAGAGCCATGGGGAACCATCACATTAATGCTAAAAGCACACAGTAAAACGTCAGACATTCTAGCCTTGGGCATCCTGACACAAAAGCTTGATGTGACTTGGCAGGACGTACTTGTGCAAAACAGGAGAATCTTCTTTAGCCCAGGTAAATTTCCCATTGACGACCGTGACTGAAAACTCTACAAATAATTGATTTGTATAATTGGTGAACATCTCAAATAGCTGTAACCTTCTCACATCCCAAGTCATTGTGTAAAAAGTACAAGCAAAAAGTAGTGACTTTGCATAAAGGCTACAATGTTACTCAATGGAATGATGAGCAATAATGACAATGTTTTCTCAGGCATGAGTCGTCTATTTGGGTGAAAGGTGAAGGCATGGGATGAATGCAGAAATAGTCTACTTTCTATACTTGTTCTTGCCTGTTGCTGTGATCTTTCTGTCCACTGAATTTGGATCCAGTTCATCATGACTCAGGAAATGTTGGATTCGCTTCAGTGACACGCTTGTCTGTAATGCAGAATAAACATAGGTAATCACATAAACCCATTTTAACTAGTTAGCAAAAAAGTAAAAGTATGCTCAAAAAAGCAGATATAAACTACAAGCAAGAGAATCTAAGTACCCACCTGTACGAGGCTGCTTATAACTTGGGGAAGCATGTTCAGAGGGAAACGGAGGATGTTGAAAAGTGAAAGCGAAACAAAGGCCTTCTCCGCATCCAGGATGTTGTTCTCATCTACTTTAACATACACGGCAAATGTTGTCAAGGCAACCTGGACACAGATCAACACACAAGCTAGTCAAAAACGCCCAACACAGCTGGGGAGAGACAATGTTTGATTAAACACAGAAGAGACTTCATGATCACTGAATCAATAAAAAAAAATAGATAACCTAAACAAATATTTTCTTGTAGGTTCCCTAAGTTCCTGTTTTTCTACAGATGGTTATAGATATCACACAGACTCCAGGTAGAAGAGGCTCACGCGCAATGTTATTTGTGTAATGGGTTAGTGTAATAATTACTTCAAAATGTAAATATAATATCCTGTCAAATTTGCCTAGCATCAAATCGTAAAACTTGAATAATGTAATCCCTACAACCAGGGACGTGCACATGATTATAGAGGGGCAGGGGCTCAAAGTCAGAAAAGGGCAGGATTTTTTTTTTTTTACACAATATAGAAATTAATGTAAAATTAAATTTGCTAATAGGAAGCTAACTACTTAGCTGTGTGTCCTTTGTAGGTAAAAGTGATTGCCATTTCTTTTGTGTCAACAAATCATGGTCATAATGAGTTAATTCACATTATCATAGGCTTGGAAGACATGAAAAGCAACAAAACACTGGTTTATTATTAGGCTATTTATTGTTAAAGATAAGCATTTTAATATTGAACATTGAACAGTGCAACATGAACTTTGAAAAAAAATACAAAAATAAATACCCAAATGGAAAAAACTTCAATGTGAAAATCTGTCCTTCTTCCCTTAACTTGATGAAAACACCATCAAGTTGTAACTTATGGTCTATCTCACTTAATGCTCAGACTAAACAACTGAAACGCAATACAGGGCCAAAAATATGGACCAGGGGCCAGTAGAGGGCTGTATCCTTTCTTTTTTTGGCATTGTGCTGCAGGCATAATCAACATGAATCAAGTTTAAATACAGATGGCAATATTCCTAACAGATAACCTACAACTTATATCCCCAGAATGCTGAAATTATTATTATTATTAATAATAATAATAATAATTATTATTATTATTATCATTATCATTATCATTATTCTTATTATTGTTATTATTATCATTATTATTATTATTATTTTGTTAACCCACACAGTATATTATTATTATCATTATTATTATTATTATATTGTTAACCCACACAGTAATAGCAAAGTCACAATAAACTTTATATCTAAAACTCTACTGTGAGAAAAATGTGATCCGCTGTAAACATAGTGCATTTTATTTTGAAAATTAACCCGGTGTTTTATTTTGTATTTTGGACACTACTTCCTGTCCCGCACAATCCGCTCTGCTCTGTGCGGACTTGATGTGCCGTGCTCAATTGATGCGCCGTGCTCCGACGTCCGGCAAAAACAGAAGCTGACACATTGAATAATAGAATAATACAGCGTTTTTCTGAAATATTACCCATATTAGATGCTGAATAAGTGGACGGCGACTAGACCATAACATAACTCACAGCTTCAAGTTGCTCCACTGTCACGTCTCAGCGGAAGCGGCAGGCTCAAACAACCCGGTATTACAAGAAAACGTGGGGTTTTTGTACCGCTGGTTTTTTTGTGTTTTTTTTTTTTTACATCCCTGACAGGAATTTATTAATGTTGTTTAAAGAAAAAAAGAAAAGAAAAACACACACAGGCAGAGGGCACTTTTTAAGACGAGGCAAAAAAGGGCAGGTGCTCAAGCACCCATAGGGCCCTATGTGTGCACGTGCCTGCCTACAACATTTCTGACTGTTAATGAGGGAAATCAGCTGGAAATTGAATGTTGGAAAAGCACATTCCGACATATCAGTAACACATTTAAATTAAACAGACCAGCTGTCACCCTATTTACGCATACCTTTGTGTACAAATGATTCCATGTAAGAACCCAGATCATGTTTGAAGAATCCTTCTAAGTCAGACCTGGGCATTCTGCGACACGCGGGCCGCATCCGGCCCTTTGTGCGTCCCTGTCCGGCCCGCGTGAGGCCAATTATAAATTACAAAATAAATTTAAAAAAGTATCTATGTCGAGTGTGCAATACAACGGTGCTGCTTTTGTTTTGAAAATCATTATTTGTATTACTTCCGTGTGGACGTATGCGTGTGCGTGATTGTGAATGAACGTGAACAGCTGCAATCACTAATTACAAAATAAAGTTGAAAAAACATCTATGTCGTGCGCGCAATACAACTGTGCTGCTTTTATTTTGAAAAGTATTATTTATGGGCGTGTGTCCGTGTGTAACCTGCGAGTGAAGGTGCACATGCAGCGACAAGTGATGCACGGTTTACACCCGAGACACTAAAAAGAGAAAAGTTGATGAAGAATGGCGTGTTTCCAACAAGACATGGACTGCAAAGCAACGTTCCCTCTAAGGTGCGTGCCTGCGCAATTGCGCACTGCTCAAGCGTCTGCTGCGCGCAGCAAATATATGCCGCGCACCAAATCAAATCCCATCTGAATTCTAAACAAAATAAACATGTTTATTCTATGTAATTTTGCAATGCAACTTTGAGTGACAGTGACAACAAGCGGCCCTAACGGTGTTCGTCAACACCGTTCAATTATTGTAACGTCTATCGAGATGCTTCGAGGACAGGAATTATATCGATCACTTTATTGAGCAAAACTGTTTATATTCGGACATAACCACACCAAAAACATGAGTAAAACAATTCTATTTAGAAAAACTAGTCATTTTCTGCCGTACAAACCAGGCCAAAACCAACTTGTCATCTGTCACCAACACGCATACCACTAAACCACTGGTGCGTTTATTGCCACACAAAAAGTCGGACAACTCAAACACCACACAAAGTTACACTATGACTCCTCAGTCATACGTGTGCTTATTTTTACTGTCATTTATTATTAATGTTAATTTATTTATATTAGTCATGGAATGCTGTTACACACACTATGTTGAAGTATTACTATTATTATTAATTATAATTATTATTATTATTATTTATCTTACGGTATATATCAAAAATAATATTGAGCAAAATTTAATTGAAATATTGTCGATGTGGCCCTCTAGCAGTGCTCGGGTTGCTCATGCGGCCCCCGGTAAAAATTAATTGCCCACCCCTGCTCTAAGTAGTTCATTCAAATGAAACCAATGTTTGTTACAAACGTATGTGAAACTTAATGTTAACTTGTTAAACATTTAGCCCAAAGGAAGATGGAAAATAACTGTCAAGCTATAACACAAACATTATAAATATTTTTCAAAATGTATTTCTGTACTTCTTCCACCTTCACAATCTTCTTTCTAAGTTTGCCACTCCTTTCTCAGTCATATAATACAAATAGACAGAGTAAATATTGAAAGGGTAAAAGAAAACACATTTTTGGGTGTAATAATAGATGATACAATTAACTGTAAAACTCATGTAAAAAATATACAACAGAAAGTAGCAAGAAACACGTCATCCATCCATCCATTTTCTACCGATTGTCCCTCTTGGGGTCGTGGGGGGTGGCTGGAGCCTATGAATAAAGCAAAATATGTTCTGGACCAAAAATCACTGCATATTCTCTACTGCTCACTAGTGTTACCATATCTACATTTATTGTGTAGAAATATGGGAAAACAACTACGAATGTGCACTTCTTCATTAACTGTGTTACAAAAAAGGTCAGTTAGAATAACACATAATGTTGTACCGTATTTTTCGGATTATAAATCGCTCCAAATTATAAATCGCACCGGCCGAAAATGCATAATAAAGAAGGAAAAAAACATATATAATTCGCACTGGAGTATAAGTCGCATTTTTGGGGGAAATTTATTTGATAAAACCCAACACCAAGAATAGACATTTGAAAGGCAATTTAAAATAAATAAAGAATAGTGAACAACGGGCTGAATAAGTGTACGTTATATGACACATAAATAACCAACTGAGAACGTGCCTGGTATGTTAACGTAACATATTATGGTAAGAGTCATTCAAATAACTATAACATATAGAACATGCTATACGTTTACCAAACAATCTGTCACTCCTAATCGCTAAATCAGATGAAATCTTATACGTCTAGTCTCTTACGTGAATGAGCTAAATAATATTATTTGATATTTTACGGTAATGTGTTAATAATTTCACACATAAGTCGCTCCTGAGTATAAGTCGCACCCCTGGCCAAACTATGAAAAAAAACTGCGACTTACAGTCCGAAAAATACGGTATATAGAGAACATAGAAACCCATTATTTATTGAATCAAAAATATTGAAAATCAACGATTTGGTGCATTTGCAAACAGCTAAAATTATACAGAAAGAATACCCAAGAATGTACAACAATTCTTCTCAACAAAAGAGAAATATAATCTCAGAGTAAAATCAAATTTAAAACAAATGTACGCACGTACAACACTTTAAACCTTTAGCATATCAGTATGTGGAATTAAATTATGGAATAGATTAAGCAAGGAAATCAAACAAAGGTGTTCACAAAGTACAAAGAACAATTATGGTAAACATCTTGAACCTTTTTAAAAGAAAAAATAAAAAAGACTGATTATTTATGCATTTAATATTTGTTTACTTACTTATGGTTTATTATTTATTTATTTATTTATTTATTCACTGTTCTGTCACAAACAGAGAACAACTATATGGGATAAAACTGCTATCATTTCGAATTCCAGTCTGTTTGGAATATGACAGTCCTTTGAATTTTTTCAGACCTGTGATGTCTGCAGATATCTCTATGTATGGTAAAGACTTACCCAAAGATCTTTGCCTGAGTCCGCCATTTTGTTTAATGTTCGACCATACAGTATGTAGTCCCAACGACACAATGCCCATGGTACGACACGAAGACCGAAAATGCTCCTTTGTTGTTGTTTTTTAACTGGCACAAGTCACTACACAAACTGTAGGCCTCATCTGAAGTAGGAAAGTAGCGTACTTTTACCTTTTATGATTCGTAGCAAAGCACCTTCAACTCGGAAGAAGTCTCTCTTCGTGTGTGCAAAGCACTTTGAAGAGTCCTGCTTCATAAACCTCCGCCAGTATAAAGATGGATTTTCCAATAAACTACTTTTAATGGCGGGCTCGGCAACTGCTATTTATGGCAATGGAAAGACAATGACACTGTAAGTAATAACAGTAGGTTAGAAATGTGTGAATGATACGTGAGCAATGAAACATGAACAATGTTAGCTCACATTGTTGTGTAGCTAGCTTAACCTTCTAATGTAAGACAACAGCATCGCCATTCCCCGGCAAAATAAAAAAAATATTTTCCTAAAAACTACTTTTAATTGGATCAGTGCCTGCTGTGTTTGGCAATGGCAATGTAAGTAATGAAATCCGTCATCACGTTTGCGATGTAGCTCGTAACTCCTAGCTACATAGTTTAGAGCCTTGAACCTCAAAGCAACTTAAAGCAGCTGTGCAGCTGAGTTATTTACATGATATAATAGAAAAGCCTTTTGTTGTCAATATACACATGTATATGTCCAGGGTCTAGCATTAGAAAGTTACAGTTTCTGTAGAAGTTTTACTTTAGCCAGCGTGTATAGTTCCAGACCTGTACGTCAGCCGGGTTTCCTTCTTCGCTTTCGTTTGCCATCTTAGTGCCGACCACAAAACAAGGCAAGCCGCTGCTCTCGCTATATTATCTGGGATGTTTTGTTGTGGTGAAAGTCACTCAAAACAGATGGCTGCTGGCGGTCACCGAAGTCCATAGTGCATAGTGCACAGAAAAAGCAAGAAAGCTAAAAAAAAAATACAAAAATTCCTATACATTTCTGCCGGGCGGGGGCGAATGCTGACTAAGCTTGAAGGGGCCTGATGAGGAGAGGTTAATTTGGATATAACAACTCCACCTCTCAAAACAACCCGTATTAAAAGGGAGCAAAAAAATGGCTTACAAATATGTCTGTAAAAGAACATCTATGCAAATTTTTCGCCCAAAACTTTTTTTTTAATGGCCCGCTGCACATTTGTAAAAAAAAAAAAAACAGCAAAAAAAAAAACAACGGCAAAATATATATATATATATATATATATATATATATATATATATTTTTTTTTTTTTTTTTTGTCCTGTCCAGCTTCTCAGGCAAATCATATTGTTGATGCAGATGCCCATATCGACTGTACAAATTTACTTTACAAAAGAGAAATGTGGGATACTTCTCTTGTTGCCTTATTTGTATTTGACTTTATTAAATGTATTTATATTATCATTTGGTGCAGCCGAGCCGGAGCAGGCAGACAGAGGGGGAAATTTAAAAAAGAACACAAAGGCCTAATTAACAAGAAAAGGATGACATATTGATACTAATAGCCCTAATAATAAGACCGTATTTTTCGGACTATAAGTCGCAGTTTTTTTCATAGTTTGGCCGGGGGTGCGACTTATACTCAGGAGCGACTTATGTGTGAAATTATTAACACATTACCGTAAAATATCAAATAATATTATTTAGCTCATTCACGTAAGAGACTAGATGTATAAGATTTAATCGGATTTAGCGATTAGGAGTGACAGATTGTTTGGTAAACGTATAGCATGTTGTATATGTTGTAGTTATTTGAATGACTCTTACCATAATGTTACGTTAACATACCAGGCACGTTCTCAGTTGGTTATTTATGTGTCATATAACGTACACTTATTCAGCCTGTTGTTCACTATTCTTTATTTATTTTAAATTGCCTTTCAAATGTCTAGTCTTGGTGTTGGGTTTTATCAAATAAATTTCCCCCAAAAAATGTGACTTATGTGTGTTTTTTTCCTTCTTTATTATGCATTTTCGGCCGGTGCGATTTATACTCCGGAGCGACTTATAGTCCGAAAAATACGGTACATGTAATAAATGATAACACAAATGTGACATGCAGGCTGTTTTTCTTTAAATAAACATATTTTCTTAGCACATCTACATTAGATTGGGTCTTGGTCTTTTTACAATATCAGAAATATAAAAATGCCCCCCACAGCCTCTAAATTGTCAGTATGTGGTCCTTTTTGATTTGTCTGTCTGTGGTCCTTAGAAAAAGTTAAGACACCCCTGCTAGAGCACAAAAGGGCTGTAGTTTTGTTTGACATTTCTGTCTGCAAAAATTAGCAATCTTGATCATGTTCTCAAGTGTTCTTACTAATCATGTAGCAATGTTTATTCCAACAAGTCTGAATGTTACATTTAAAAGAAGTAGAAGTACTTAATGTGAACAAAATTTCATATTTTACCTTTAGCATACAAGAATAGTCCCAGCCTATTAAAAGTCGGAGACAGTGCGTTGGAAATACTGGTATAGCATTGGACTGACGGATCATTATGTGTCGTACCATTCATTAATTAACAAAATTTCAGACATCTTTACATACCAGAAAAGGGGCACTGGTCCAAGCCATGGTGGACAGTGCTCCCAAATATGCCGTCTTCCTCAGTACATTGAGCTCCTTCTGGCGGATGGCCAAAACCTTTTCTTTGAAGGAGTTCTCCCAGGCATACAGCTTCAGTACTTTGATGCCATTCAGGATCTCGTTCATGAGCTTAATACGAGCATCCTTGTGCTGCATCTGCTCCACCTAGGAGGGAGATTGTAATGCAAGAAAGGAATAAAATAAATGTAGGCTCTATTATACTGACCCAAAAATCGGAGAGAAAAATATTTTTAAGTCAATATCAAATGCGTTATCCCTTAGTACCTGATAGGAGCGTGTCTTCATGGCGATTACAGCATTAAATGGAATCAGTAGGATCATGACAGCCACTCCAGCCAAAACGGAAGGGCCAAGATTCTGTAAAGTAGTCACACACAGAAATACAAACAATACATTTATTGAACATTGACAAAAGGGTTAATTTATTTAATATTCATTATGATTATCAAAGATTTTTTTTTTTGATACTGTACGAAAAGAAAATGTCAAGTTACGTATATGTGGCATTAGAACTAATAACTAGTTGTGCATCGTTACACTGAGAAAATGTCACTTTTTTTTGTTGACATTTTGCCCTTGGATATGTCTCCCAATCGTAACAAACTCTTCTGGTGGCAGTGTGTCAAAAAAAGTCAAGTTGAAGTCAAAAGTGAAGTGGAAGTAGACATCGTTAAATGCCCAGAAAAGGAAAACATGTCAACCAACATTGGATTCATGCTTAATCTCAGCCTTTCGGCATTTGCCACCATCATCAAAGGGTAAAGATGGTATTGTTTAACATATGAAATGCTATATACTCTTATGAAATACAGTAGACAGGAATAACAAAGCAGCATGGTAATTCGACTGTCTCTTCCTCCCTAGCAACACAACTTCCACTGTGCAAGACTGCAACTGCAGGGATAAAACGGAGTTGTTCTCTGTATTTTATAAGTGTTTCGAGTAACTCAGGTGTTTATTTAGGCATAATGTAAGTTTCGAGGTCATGATCTGGCAACTATGCTGCCGCCTGTCTGCTTTTTGTTGCAGTGCCTTCACAGTGGGTCACAGGGCGGTGACACCTGCGCACACGCCTGATACTAATTTCCTCCTGCCTACTTAAGCTCACCAGTCCTTTCACTTGGCGCCAGTACATTCCTGATGGTTCACCCTTCCAGTCGTGTTCATCTCCTCTGCTTTGGCTCCACTCACGCTTTTCGTTTACTGTGGCTGTCCCCCTGCGTTGCCGTGTAGTGTTAACTGTTTCCTCGCCACAGCTTTTGTGTGCAATTTCTGTTTCTCCACACCTTTTGTGTGCATCTTTAGTTATTTTTCCTCACTCCTTTTTGAGTGCGCTTTTTGTTATTAATCTTGTTATTTTTGCTCTGCCTTTAAAGTCCTCATGTGCCCAGGAACATATTTCCTGAGTTTATAAAACATAAAAAAAATTTTTTTTAAAGGAAAAAGTGTAATCATTGTAGTATCGACTAGATACGGCTTTTGTACTTAGTATCATTACAGTGTATGTAAGGCATACTTGCCAACCTTGAGACCTCCAATATCGGGAGGTGGGGGGTGGTGGGGGGCTTGGTCGGGGGTGGGGGGGTGGTTGGGGGCGGGGGGCGTGTTTGAGGGTGTGGTTATTTACAGCTAGAATTCACCAACTCGAGTATTTCATATATATATATATATATATATATATATAGATATATATATATATATATATATATATATATATATATATATATATATATATATATATATATATATATACATATATATATATATATATATATTAGGGATGTCCGATAATGGCTTTTTGCCGATATCCGATATTCCGATATTGTCCAACTCTTTAATTACCGATACCGATATCAAACGATACCGATATCAACCAATATATGCAGTCGTGGAATTAACACATTATTATGCCTAATTTGGACAACCATGTATGGTGAAGATAAGGTACTTTTTAAAAATAATAATAAAATAAGATAACTAAATTAAAAACATTTTCTTGAATAAAAAAGAAAGTAAAACAATATAAAAACAGTTACATAGAAACTAGTAATTAATGAAAATGAGTAAAATTAACTGTTAAAGGTTAATACTATTAGTGGACCAGCAGCACGCACAATCATGTGTGCTTACAGACTGTATCCCTTGCAGACTGTATTGATATACATTTATATATAATGTAGGAACCAGAATATTGATAACAGAAAGAAATGGGGGGAGGGAGGTTTTTTGGGTTGGTGCACTAATTGTAAGTGTATCTTGTGTTTTTTATGTTGGTTTAATAAAAAAAATAAAAAAAATAAAAAAACGATACAGATAATAAAAAAAACGATACAGATAATTTCCGATATTACATTTTAACGCATTTATCGGCCGACAATATCGGCAGGCCGATATTATCGGACATCCCTAATATATATGTATGAAATACTTGACTTTCAGTGAATTCTAGCTATATATATATATATATATATATATATATATATATATATATATATATATATATATATATATATATATATATATATATATATACATATATATATATATATATATATACATATATATATATATATATATATATATATATATATATATATATGTATATATATATATATATATATATATATATATATATATATATATATATATATATATATATATATATATATATATATATATATATATATATATATATATATGTATATATATATATATATATATATATATATATATATATATATATATATATATATATATATATATATATATATATATATATATATATATATATATATATATATATATATATATATGTATTTATTTTATTTACATAAAACAAATACTTGAATTTCAGTGTTCCGGTGGCTATCCATTAGATGGCAGTATTGTCCTGTTTAACTTCTCCGTTCATGATGAGTATATCATTTCGGCCACCGTGTTCAATGGAGAAGTCTGTTCTACATATTTATAGGCAACATACACCTTCCCCTTCGAACTGTCCTGGATGAACTGAAATTCTTGTTTCCATTCGTTTTGGAACTTGCAAGCGTATTTCTTCATCTTGCTCGTCGACGGCGTCGCCATGTCTGTAATTTCCTCGTTCTTCTGCTTCGTCTCCTTGTTGTGTGCGCAGATGTCCACTCTACTCTCTAAAAGCCCTAGATGTTATGACGTCATTGGGCAGGCAAGCTGTTTATATTGTGGGAAAGCGGACGGGAGAACAGGCTGTCCCCACTCAGTCTCAGGTCCGCATTGAGCTGGAGGGGGCGTGGCCTCCAGCTCCGGCTGAATACCGGGAGTTTGTCGGGAGAAAATCTCTGCCGGGAGGTTGTCAGGAGAGGCGCTGAATACCGGGATTCTCCCGCTAAAATCGGGAGGGTTGGCAAGTATGATGTAAGGTGTAGATCCACCCATTGCATTTGTGTACATTGAGGAGCGCTAGCTTGCCGATAGCGGTGAGCTATTGTATGCGTAGTGAAGCATACAAGGATTAGTGATTTAGAAGTAGCTAAAACACTGCAGACTGCGAATGGACGTTAGCCGCTGGCAAGCCATGTTCTGAAGCACCACATGCTGTGCGGCATTTTAGTGTTATAGCTTCACCTTTATCGTTACTTTTTAACCCAAAATCCATCTATTCTCCCTTTGTGTCTACACACCGTGCCTGCTAGTAAGTACTTCGTGCGTGTGCGTTGCTAAACATGCTCCTATGCTGGTAGAACCAGCAATGTCACAACGTGACGACATGCCCGTAAAACATAAAAGGATACCAGTATTTTTCAGAGGCAGTATAGTACCGTTTTTAATTCATTAGTATTGCAGTACTTTGTTAGTACCGGTATACTGTAAAACCCTCCAAAATTGTTTTATAAATCTCTCCGCACTGCCGCCACACTTTGATTTCATATTTTTGGGACTTAAGCAGATCCCAAATGCACAACAGCAGGTACCAATTTGACTACTTCTTACACTTATGTGACGACGAAGAACGTACAAAAACTGAAATGTACGGCATTTACAGTAGGGTATGTGCATTACATTACGACTTTCATACATGTCGAACATCTTACTTTTCATCGGTAAAGCTCCTGTATTTTTCAATTATTTCCCAATGCCCTCCCATTCCCTTATTTTCCCCCTATTTACTTACATGACAAAAAAACAAACTCCTCTTTGATTCTGCTGGTGCAGCCCGGCTTCCAGTTTGCTCGTCAACACTTGGGAAACATCAGTGTAACACATCAGCAAAGTCCATAAAGTCGGGCCGTTAAAATAAAAGCATGCCAGAAAAGCAGCTGGGTATTACGCTGTGAGGGGCGCTATTCTGCCACCAGCAGCACCCCTCACATGATTTTCCAGAAAGTTACGTTTATTTTCAAATACACAAAGATTGAATGCCTGTTTGCATTTCTCTATGTTTTGTTTTACATCTTAGCAGTATAATGGTTCCACTCATGTTTGACAGTTAAAATGCTAAAAATGTTACTCAGCAATGCTTGAAGAGTTAAAGGCCTACTGAAATGATTTTTTTTTATTTAAACGGGGATAGCAGATCCATTCTATGTGTCATACTTGATAATTTCGCGATATTGCCATATTTTTGCTGAAAGGATTTAGTAGAGAACAACGACGATAAATTTCGCAACTTTTGGTCGCTGATAAAAAAAAGCCTTGCTATACCGGAAGTAGCGTGACGTCACAGGAGGAAGGGCTGCTCACATTTTCCCATTGTTTACAATGCAGCGAGAGAGATTCGGACCGAGAAAGCGACGATTACCCCATTAATTTGAGCGAGGATGAAAGATTCGTGGATGAGGAACGTGAGAGTGAAGGACTAGCGTGCAGTGCAGGACGTATCTTTTTTCGCTCTGACCATAACTTAGGTATTAGGGCTCATTGGATTCCACGCTTTCTCCTTTTTCTATTGTGGATCACGGATTTGTATTTTAAACCACCTCGGATACTATATCCTCTTGAAAATGAGAGTCGAGAACGCGAAATGGACATTCACAGTGACTTTTATCTCCACGACAATACATCGGCGAAACACTTTAGCTTCGGAGCTAACGTGATAGCATCGGGCTCAAATGCAGATAGAAACAAAATAAATAAACCCCTGACTGGAAGGATAGACAGAAGATCAACAATACTATTAAACCATGGACATGTAAATACACGGTTAATGCTTTCCAGCCTGTCGAAGCTTAACAATGCTGTTGCTAACGACGCCATTGAAGCTAACTTAGCAACGGGACCTCACAGAGCTATGCTAAAAACATTAGCTCTCCACCTACGCCAGCCAGCCCTCATCTGCTCATCAACACCTGTGCTCACCTGCGTTCCAGCGATCGACGGAACGACAAAGGACTACACCCGTTCACCGACCAGTTTCCAAAGGAAATTCTCGACCGGCGACGCCATCTGTTTCCGCTTCGCAAGAAGTTTATCACCGAAGGATGCAGTGCACTCATCACGGTGGATAAACTTTTCATCAACGGCCAACTTTACCGTGATCCGGAAGCCACGCCGTGGCTGTATTATTAGCGTCTGAAACACGGTAAATGTTGTATTTTGTTTTTGTTATTTCATTATGCTTCAATCCCTCTCTTCTTTTTTTTTCCCTCTCTTGCTCACAATACACCTGTGCGTCATCATAGCGCACACGTAAACACCATACGCTCTCTCTCTCTCTTTTGGTAAACCAACATGTTTACTGTTTTTGTTACTTATTTCACTACCTGTTTAATCCACCACTCTCTTATTTTCTTTTTCTTTTATGTTTTTTGTTTTGTTTTTTTCTCTAACTATTTCTCCACCTGTTGTGTGTGTCCCCTTGTCGTCATCAGCATTTACACTCACAGCTAATACATGCACAACTATACACACTATACACACCTACATATATGCATGACAGGCTTACATTTAGATACAGACATGCATTATTTACACATAATGTACACACATACTTCCACACACTTAGTTACAGTCTAGTTTAGTATGTCCACTGTGCAGTTTGTCACTTGGAATGTGCGTGGAGTCGGGTCAAAGGAAAAAAATATAAAAATTCTTAATCATTTGAAGAGTATGCAAGCAGACATTGCTTTACTACAAGAGACTCACCTCTCCAAGTCCGATACCTCAAAACTGCATTCATCGCAATACCCACACACATACTTTGCTAGTTACAACTCCAAACAGAGAGGCGTAGCCATTCTCATTAGTAGAAAGGTCAACTTTACATTCCATAACTCCATTACTGACATAGAGGGAAGATACATCATTTTTAATATTTCTGTTGACGGGAGAAACTTATGTATCGCCAACATTTATGGTCCAAATGTTGATGACCCCTCCTTTTTTCACACTTCCTTCTCTTGACTTTCTCCTCACTCAAACCACTGCTTGATTCTAGGAGGGGACTTCAACTTAGTATTTAATCCAAATATAGATCGGTCCAGAGTGACTGGGAGTCACCGTGAGTCTCAATCAGGGGTAATACTTAAGCAATATATGAACGATTATGGTCTTTGCGATGCCTGGCGTTCTTATCACCACACTCTTAGGGAATACACTTATTTTTCCCCAGTTCACCACTCATTCTCTCGCATTGATTACTTTTTAACTAGTAGCTCAATTTTATCTGATATCGCAAACATTCACATTCATCCTATCATCATCAGTGACCATGCACCTGTCTCACTTTCCCTCACTAACAAAACTATAACTGCACCTATAAAACAATGGAGACTTAATACATCATTACTAAAGGACCCAGACTTCCTCAACTATTTTGAGAAAGAATGGACAGATTTTTTAGATTTTAATGATCAACCAGAAATCACGGCGTGCATTCTCTGGGAGGCCGCAAAAGTAGTTATGCGAGGAAAAATAATTTCTTATTCATCATACAAGAAAAAAAAGGAATGTTTACTAGAGCAGGAACTTGAAAATGAAATAAAAATATTAGAAATAGCTTATGCGAACTCACAAAATGAACATACTCTGAACGAACTGAGAAAACTCAAATTAGATTTAAGAGAAATAATTGATAAGAAAAGTCAATTCCTGCTCCAGAGGTTATGCTTAGATAAATTTGAACATGACAATAAACCAAGCAAATATTTGGCTAACCAACTAAAATTAAACAAAGAAAAAAACTCCATACCATCCATTAAGGATTCAGCTGGGAACATTACTCACGTTCCTGAGGAAATTAACTCCATATTTAGAGACTTTTACAGAAACTTGTATACACCCCAGATTGACCCATCTCTTTCAGACATTGAGACATTTCTCAATGGTATAGACTTACCTAAATTAAATACAAGGCAGGTATCAAATTTAGACCTTGCTATTTCTGTAGATGAACTTCACGATGCTCTTCAACAGATGCCAAACAATAAAGCACCAGGGCCTGATGGGTTCCCTGTTGAGTTCTACAAAACATTCTGGTCACTGCTAGCTCCGATATTTACGAAAATGGCTTTAGAGATTAAAGAAAACTCATTCCTTCCTCCAAATATGAACTCTGCCACAATCAGTCTCTTGCTAAAACCTGATAAAGACCCAACACTTCCATCCAGTTACCGGCCAATCTCCCTGATTAATGCCGATCTTAAAATTATCTACAAAGTATTAGCTCAAAGATTAGAAAAAGTCACTCCATATATAGTACATCCTGATCAAACAGGTTTCATCAAAGAGAGACAATCGTCCAACAATGTTCGCCGTCTACTCAATGTGATAGACTATTCTGTTATTCATAATTTAAAAACAGCTGTTGTTTCATTAGATGCTGAAAAAGCATT
The DNA here is from genome assembly GCF_033978785.1 of Entelurus aequoreus. Classification (NCBI taxonomy): domain Eukaryota; kingdom Metazoa; phylum Chordata; class Actinopteri; order Syngnathiformes; family Syngnathidae; genus Entelurus; species Entelurus aequoreus. The sequence goes on from NC_084738.1 coordinate 33,554,170, forward strand.
TGATAGAGTGAATTGGAATTTTCTTTTAGCTACTCTACAGAAATTTGGATTTGGAGACTCATTTATAGAATGGATCAAGGTCCTATATAGTTTCCCTACCGCCTCGGTTAGAACGAATAGCCAAATCTCCCCAAGGTTTAATCGTATGAGGGGCACAAGGCAAGGGTGTCCACTTTCTCCGTCACTGTTTGCTATATTTATTGAACCTCTTGCAACCGCAATTCGACAGCATGCAAATATTAAAGGCATCCATACCGCAACCGTTCATCATAAAATAAGCCTTTATGCTGATGATGTATTACTTTTCTTACAAAATCTGCATTCTTCTCTTCAAGATACAATCTCACTTATCAATAAATTCAGTTCTATTTCAGATTACTCAATCAACTGGTCCAAATCTACTGTGTTACCAATTAATTTAGACTTTCAGAGCACCTCATCGATTCCACTGCATAAAGGGAACATTAAATACCTGGGAATCAATATTTCCTCCACATTGTCAGATCTGAATCGCTTGAATTACTCCCCAATCTTAAAATTGATTGAGGATGATCTGGCGCGTTGGAAAGCACTGCCAATCTCACTTATGGGAAGGGTTTCTACCGTGAAAATGATGGTCTTGCCTAGGGTTAATTATCTCTTTTCAATGATTCCAACCAAACCTTCTCAAATCTGGTTTAAATCACTAGACTCACACATCAATCAGTTTCTTTGGAAGAGTAAACCAGCACGAATCAGCCTTAAAACTTTACAAAAACCCAAAGAATACGGGGGTCTAGAACTCCCAAACTTTTCATATTACTTCCTTGCAAATAAACTACAATATATATTAAAATGGACCAATCCCACTTTATTAGATAGTTTATGGTTAAAGATTGAACAATCACTTAGCCAGGAGATCCCAATTTCTAACTTGCTCTTTATTAGCCAAATTCTCCGAAAACACAACTGCTTCAAAAGTATATATATATGCACTACCTTAACAGCTTGGTGGGAGTTTTTGAAAATAACTGGATCCCCGCTCACTCCCTGTCAATTTACGCCTATTTGGAATAATCCTGATTTTCTTTTAAACAAGAAGCCATTGAACTTCCCAACATGGTATGATAAAGGAGTCAGATGTCTTGGGGATATCATCAATGCAAACAGTTTTATCTCTTTTAAAAGTTTAATAACACAATATGCAATCAATCCTAATAAATTCCTAGAATATATACAAATCAAATCTGTAATTAGCGCAAGATTCAACAAAACAACATGGGAAAGTAATCCTACGACCGTTAAATTCTTCAAAACATCTGCCCCCAAAGCTTTATCCAAATTATATGCTCTCTTATCAAAAATAGATAACACAAAAAGTATCCCAACTTCCAAATGGCACTCAGACGTATCCACAAGCCTTGACCCAGAATTCTGGAAACAAATATGCCTCAATACTTCTCGTTTGATTAAGAATCCGAATTTACGACTGATTCAGCTCAAAATACTTTACAGAATACATTACACCGGTCTAAGAATGTATAAAATGGGTTTAGCTGACTCTAACATTTGTGTACACTGCTCAGATAATAAGGTAGATAACTACTTACACTCAATGTGGTCCTGTGCTCCCGTGAGTAACTTTTGGCTTGGAGTGTGCGAGAACCTATCATTAGCGTTAGAGATTCCTATTCCCATCTCCCCCGCACTCTGCCTGTTGGGTGATCTCTCCGCAACTGACTTTGATATAAACAAAACATACCTCCTTATAAATGCAATAGGCATCGCCAAGAAAACTATTCTCATGAATTGGAAATCAAAAAATAATTTATGTATAAACCTCTACAAAAACATTTTATTAGATTATGTAGTTATGGAAAGAATGTCTGCTGAATCAAAACAACAACTGACAGAATTCAGATCTCTTTGGGCACCGCTAATTGATTTCCTGACCTGATTCCCATGGGGGACGGGGCTGGGGCTCTGTCCCGGGGGTCTTGCTCCGTGGGTGGGGGGTCGTGGGTGCCGGGGGGGCCGTGTGCCGCGGGGTCGGGTGGGCCTGGGGTGTGTTCCCTGGTGCCGGCCTGGCGGGCCGATCCGTGGGTGGTCTGGGGGATGGGGGTGGATGGGGGTGCCTGGGCGGGGGTTGGGGTGCGGGTGGAGCTGTTGGGGGCGGCCGCCTTGGGTTGGGTGGGGGGATGCCCCTCTCGTGGGTGGTTGGGCGGGGGTTTGCGCCCGTGGGGCCGGGGCCTTGCCGCTGTCGGGCGGGGGTCGGCTCGTGCCCCTCTGACTTCGGGTGTCCGTGGGCTTCCTCCTTCCCCTGGGGCGCGGGGCGGGGTCTGCCCGGGGTCGCCCTACGCTGCGGGTGTGCGGGCCCGCCTGGTGCCGGGTTGGGGGGGCTGCTTGCCTCCCTTGTTGGGGCTCCGGCGGTGCTGCCCGACTGCCCTGCGGGGGTCTCCCTCCTGTGTTTTACTCCACCCTTATTTATTTTTTTATTTTATTTATATATATGCTTATATATTTTTTTTAATTATCTATTTAATACATTTTATTTATTCTGTTAAATTATATATGTGTATATATAAGTGCGCATGTGTGTGTGTGTGTGTGTGTGTGTGTGTGTGTGTGTGTGTGTGTGTGTGTGTGTGTGTGTGTGTGTGTGTGTGTGTGTGTGTACGTTTGTATGTATGTATGGTGGAATCTGTATGTATGTAGGTACATGTGTGTGTGTCGCTGCCCCGGTGTGCATTGCTGATCGCGGCACCAGGCCTGCAGAGATGCCATGGCATGCCGGCTGTGGGCGCGGGGCTGGGCCCTTATGGCTTTTTGCCGGATGGGGTACCTGGTGGGTGGTGGGCGGGGGGGCCTGGACGTGCGGGAAAGGCTGCGGGGTTTGGTGGCGCTGGAAACTGTTGGCAACCAGGGCTCATGTTTATTTTTATTCTATTTTATTTAAAGGGTTTATTTTATTTTATTTATTATTATTATTATCATTTTTATTTTTTTTGTTTTGTTTTTTTTGTTTTTGTTTTGTTTTAGTGTATGTATGTGTGTGTATATGTGTGCATATGTATATGTATGTAGGTGTATATGTGTGTGTGTGTGTGTGTGTGTGTGTGTGTGTGTGTGTGTGTGTGTGTGTGTGTGTGTGTGTGTGTGTGTGTGTGTGTGTGTGTGTGTGTGTGTGTGTGTGTGTGTGTGTGTGTATGTGTATATGTATATGCATGCATGTGTATATGTGTATGTATGTGTATATACATATATATGTATATACACATGTCCTGGGTATGACTCAAAACTGCATCCGGTGATGAGGCTTCAGTTCGGGAGTTCTGGAGTTCTGGGGAAGGTGGAGTTACCCCTCAGTCATCATTACTCCCAGGTCCACTCTGACCCGGGGTGGTAGTACCTGTCAGGGTCCCAGCTATGGGTTAAAATAGCTTGCAGAGACCGCCTCAAAAGTCTCTGCCTCATTGACCAGTGCCTACTGGCTAACCACTTGGTTATAGGCTACGGGAGAAAACCCCTAACGAAAAATCTGTGGCGAGGACCCGCATTAGGCAGTCACCAACAGACCGGTGCTCTGGCAGTCCTCTGCAACACCATGCGGCAGAAGGTCGTCATGAGCTTTTCATGCCACTGGAGGACGCCACATGGGGCCAAGACAAAACAGTGCGGGTAGAGACTGCGCACTTCTACCACCACTTAAAGGCCTACTGAAACCCACTACTACCGACCACGCAGTCTGATAGTTTATATATCAATGATGAAATCTTAACATTATAACACATGCCAATACGGCCGGGTTAACTTATAAAGTGACATTTTAAATTTGCCGCTAAACTTCCGGTTCGAAACGCCTCTGAGGATGACGTATGCGTGTGACGTAGCCCGGCGAACACGGGTATGCCTTCCACATTGAAGCCGATACGAAAAAGCTCTGTTTTCATTTCATAATTCCACAGTATTCTGGACATCTGTGTTCGTGAATCTGTTTCAATCATGTTCATTGCATTATGGAGAAGGAAGCCAAGCAAGCAAAGAAGAAAGTTGTCGGTGCGAAATGGACGTATTTTTCGAACGTAGTCAGCCACAACAGTACACAGCCGGCGCTTCTTTGTTTACATTCCCGAAAGATGCAGTCAAGATGGAAGAACTCGGATAACAGAGACTCTAACCAGGAGGACTTTTGATTTGGATACACAGACGCCTGTAGAGAACTGGGACAACACAGACTCTTACCAGGATTACTTTGATTTGGATGACAAAGACGCAGACGTGCTACTGTGAGTATGCAGCTTTGGCTTTTTTTTGCGTATGTACGTAACTTTTTTAAAATATATAAGCTTTATGAACCTTGGGTTAGGTGAACGGTCTTTTGGGCTGAGTGATTGTGTGTGTTGATCATGTGTTTGAATTGTATTGGCGTGTTCTATGGAGCTAGGAGCTAGCAGAGGAGCTAGGAGCTAGCATAACACGTACCGTACCGTAAGTGCGCGTCACGTACGTAACTTTTTAAAAATATATAAGCTTTATGAACCTTGGGTTAGGTGAACGGTCTTTTGGGCTGAGTGATTGTGTGTGTTGATCAGGTGTTTGAATTGTATTGGCGTGTTCTATGGAGCTAGGAGCTAGCAGAGGAGCTAGGAGCTAGCATAACAAACACGCAGGTGTTATTATGCAGGATTAATTTGTGGCATATTAAATATAAGCCTGGTTGTGTTGTGGCTAATAGAGTATATATATGTCTTGTGTTTATTTACTGTTGTAGTCATTCCCAGCTGAATATCAGGTACCGTGAGTATGCAGCCTTGGCTGCTAAACATTCGATAACTTGACCGTATGTGCGCGTCACGTACGTAACTTTTTAAAAATATATAAGCTTTATGAACCTTGGGTTAGGTAAACGGTCTTTTGGGCTGAGTGATTGTGTGTGTTGATCAGGTGTTTGAATTGTATTGGCGTGTTCTATGGAGCTAGGAGCTAGCAGAGGAGCTAGGAGCTAGCATAACAAACACGCAGGTGTTTTTATGCAGGATTAATTTGTGGCATATTAAATACAAGCCTGGTTGTGTTGTGGCTAATAGAGTATATATATGTCTTGTGTTTATTTACTGTTGTAGTCATTCCCAGCTGAATATCAGGTCACCCCCGGCTCTCACAGCATCTTCCCTATCTGAATAGCTTCAACTCCCCACTAGTCCTTCACTTGCACTTTACTCATCCACAAATCTTTCATCCTCGCTCAAATTAATGGGGAAATTGTCGCTTTCTCGGTCCGAATCTCTCTCACTTCATGCGGCCATCATTGTAAACAATAGGGAACTTTGCGTATATGTTCAACTGACTACGTCACGCTACTTCCGGTAGGTGCAAGCCTTTTTTTTATCAGATACCAAAAGTTGCAATCTTTATCGTCGTTGTTCTATACTAAATCCTTTCAGCAAAAATATGGCAATATCGCGAAATGATCAAGTATGACACATAGAATAGATCTGCTATCCCCGTTTAAATAAAAAAAATTCATTTCAGTAGGCCTTTAAATCAATTCACTGCGCAGGTGTTTTGCTCCTCCTCAGCACTACCCCCAACCTCCCCGCCCTCAAGTCCTGCGGCGATGGGGAAGGGTGGCTGGTACAGGTCAAGGATGTGACTGGCAGTACCTAGCCCAACCCTGCACGTAGGCGGCGTGCGAGTGAAGGTCGCTGTGGCATGGGATGGAACAGCATGCCTCCCCGGCAGCTTCGCACGTGACTGAGCAGCACCGCTCTGCTCACCCTGAAATGGAAAGGGCCTAGAAAAGGTGGCCTAAAAATGGTCTGTTCCTCATCGCCCGGGCAGCCTACCGCAGCTGCCGGGCCATCCCTTTATGCGGTCGAAAACAATCGTACAAGAGAAACAAAATTCCCTTCACAATAGCGTCATGGAACGTCCGCACACTTCTGGATGTGCGTGATCTCTCCTGCCGCCCGCAGCGAAGAACAGCACTCGTTGCGCATGAACTAAACCGATACGGCATTGACATAGCCGCCCTGAGCGAAACCCGCTTACATGGGGAAGACTCAATTACGGAGGCGGGAGAAGGCTACACTTTCTTCTGGAAGGGTCATCCAGAAGGCTCCCGTCGTCTACATGGAGTGGGTTTTGCCGCCAGGACAAGCCTTCTTCACAATATCCCAGAGTCTCCAGTGGGTATAAGCGAAAGGCTCATGACGTGGCGTGTACCACTCACCAAAAATCGCCATGTCACCCTTCTCAGCGCCTACGCCCCAACCCTGGATGCAGACCTCGAGAGCAAGGACACATTCTATGCCTCACTAAACTCCGCCATTGAGGGAACGCCTCCCACCGACAAGCTCATACTCCTCGGGGATTTTAACGCGAGGGTGGGCTCTGACAGTGGGCTCTGGACCGGAACACTTGGTCAGCACGGGGTTGGTAGGCTTAGTGATAATGGGCTTCGCCTCCTTACACTCTGCTCTGAACATCAGTTGATCATCACCAACACCCTGTTCCAGCTCAAGGATAAATTCAAGACCTCCTGGCAACATCCTCGCTCCAAACATTGGCACCTCCTCGACTATATTATCACCCGTCGTAGAGACAGGAAGGAGGTCCTAATCTCCAGAGCGATGCGTGGAGCGGACTGCTGGACTGACCATCGAATGATCAGAGCCAAATTTCAGATGGAAGTCCGCCCCCAACTGAAGAAAACATCACGAAACAAGAGACTCAACTGTGAAGCACTCAAATCCAAGCAATCTGTAGACCAGCTTAGAGCACAGCTTGCAGAACATTTGTGCGGTGGGCCAGGCTCTGGGGTTCCTGTCGCTGTCCGGCTTGGCTGCGTGGGGGCGGTGGCCCCTGGTTCCCTGGGCACCACACCTACTGTTTGTGGGATGGGCTCTCGGGGAGGCTGGGGCCGTACTCTGGCTCCCGCACACACTGGGAGTCAAATGTACTGTACATGCAAATTCACATACACTCACACACATACATACATACATAGGTACCTACGCTCCCACATACATATACAAATAAATACAGTACATATTTACACACTCAAAGTTCGTACATCCACACGCACATTCATTATACAAACATACTGTATACACATACTGTACATATACATTCACTGTAAAAACATACATATACACATACTGTACATATACACTCACTGTACAAACACACACATACACATACTACACATATACATTCACTGTACAAACACACACATATACTGTACATATACATTCACTGTACAAACACACATATACACATACTGTACATATACATTCACTGTTCAAACACACATACTGTATATACATTCTGTACATATACATTCGTTGTACACACATATACACATACTGTACATATACATTCACTGTACAAACACACATATACACACACTGTACATATACATTCACTGTACAAGCACACATATACACATACTGTACATATACATTCACTGTACAAGCACACATTTACACATACTGTACATATACAGGTACATATGCACACATACACTCATGCACATAATCACGTTTCATCAAACATATATTAACGATGTTGCCTTAGGGTAAACTGGGTATAACACATGGCACACTGACAAAGCTTAACCTATTGTTACTATAACAATCTACAAGGTAAATGTAGGTTGCTTCTCTTTCTTCCCCTCCATTTTTCTGCATTCTTTCGTATCTCAAGTTATCATTACGTATATGTATTGTTGCATTTGAACAATTGTATTGTTGATAATAAAGGTAAAGTATTGGTATTGTTTATTATCAATAGCACTATTTCTATTGGTATTCATATTGCTCCATTTTTAGTGTAATAATGCTCATTGTCATTTCTGTATTATTTTTTTAATTTTCGCTAACTGCTTATTTGCTATTACTTTTACCATCATATTTGTACATGTCGTATTTGCTGATGTTGCTCTGTTGTTGTTGTTGTTGTTGTGTTTGCTGTTGTTGTTTTTGTCTCTCTGTCTAATCCCCCATTTGTCCCCACAATTCCCCCCTCTGTCTTCCTTTTTCTCTCTTTCTATCCCCTCCTGCTCCGGCCCGGCTGCACCAAATGATAATATAAATACATTTAATAAAGTCAAAATACAAGTAAGGCAACAAGAGAAGTATCCTACACTTCTCTTTTGTAAAGTACATCTGAACAGCCGATATGGGCATCTACATCTGCTATATGATTTGCCCGAGAAGCTGGGCAGGACATTATTAAAAAAAAAAAGAAAAAAAAAAAGGTTTTCATCTTTGATATATAAACTATCAGACTGCGTGGTCGGTAGTAGTGGGTTTCAGTAGGCCTTTAAGTAAAAAAAATATGATACCATCAGTTTGACCCTAGATTGTTTTAAATGAAATTTCCTCTGAAAAAAAATATGAGTTGCTAGTCGACCGGAATTATGTAGGGCCTTAGAACTTCTTGTGTATCTGGGACCCACATGACTTCATCAAGAGGACATGATGCTACCTGCTTGAGACACTATCTTGTTGTGAAATATATAGTTTCTCAATGTGTAGGTGTACCTGCCAGAGGAAATATAGTGCCAGCATAATCTGAAGAGGAGCCGACCAGAGCATGTTGAGGAAGGTGGTGAGGTCCATGAACCTCTGAGCATCTACAGACATCAGGTTCACCACCTCTCCCACCGTAGATGAGCGTTTGGCAGCATTAGTTATCACCAACGCCTGCAGGTCAGGAAGACAGGCACAAGATGATTTAAAAAAAACATCTTGGTTTCTAAGGAATTAGGTCCCAAATTTAAGATGTGAGATCCCAGATGTAAATATATATAAATACAAAATATGAAAAATTATATATACCTTCCTGTATATAGCTCCAATTAGAGCTGTGCGTACATTCATGCCAGTGACAAAGCAGTACTGAAAGTGCTGGTGTAGGATGAGAGTCTGCAGAAAAGCAGTGAAGAACATGAGGAAGGCCAGCGAGTAACCCCACCAGTCAGGGACATCCTTTTGCTTTGTGAAGGAGATCAACATTCTGCAAAAGTAAAGAGGTAAATATACAGTCAATAAACCACACACTATATAGTTGCTCGGTACCTCATTTAGCTCAACAGTAGACAAACTTCATGGCCGCTATTCAAATATGTTTATTTGAACCTTAGTCTGGTCTCCTTCACATGAATTGTTGCCTCAATGACTCAAGGTTCCATAAGGTCATGTTGTCAAACAACACTGACATGGACAATGATATATTCAAAATACAAGGTAGATAAGTAATAAAACAGGCTTTCAGCCCTACATCTAATTAAATTGAAAAAACTGTGGAAAAAGAGATTTGAAAAAACATCAAAGCAATATCCCAGAGAATAAAATAAATAAATGATAAATGGGTTATACCCTGGCCTTTCTAGTCACCTGAGCAGCTGAGGGTTAACAAAGGTGATGACATCCTGCAGGAGCTTGAAAGCTGAGCCAATCAAGAAATATGGCCCAAAGGCTTTGATAAGGGCACGAAGAAAGGATGGCTGGCTGGCTACAGCTTTCTGACTGGACAGCAGCACTTCCACTTCTTCTGGGATTGTTCCACTTTCATTTTCTATGTGGTTGGTGTTGGATGGTGGAGGCTTAGAGTACAACACCTGATTGGATTGGTTCTGTTCACTGCAAAAAGGAAAGTTAGAAGGTATGTCAATGAAATAACTGCAACTGAAAGAAAGGAAACATGTTTTATTTACCCAATGCTATAGTAATTAAATCCCAAACTTGAAACGATGGATATGATTCAACTCCCTCAGAAAACTTAAAGAAGAGCAATGTCTGGAATGTTAATAGCCCTATGCAACCCTTTGCCGATTATAAATGAGCTCAATGACAACTGGAGTCCAACCGGACAACTTCTCACCAAACAGGTTTCCTATACCTAAACGAAATGAGCTTTTGGAATATCATTTTACGATGTGGTCTCTGGGGCAGCGAAACTTACAGTGAAACAGCAGCACAGAGAAAGGAAGCAGCTGAATGGAGGCCAGAGTTCATCAGACTTGTCAAGTTTTCTATTTGTTCCAGAGGTTTGCTTAGAAGTGGAAATCTGTATCTAATGTACAGTATAGTGTTGACATATTGTAGTAATCAGTAATGCTTCATGTCTGATTTTTGGATGTAGTGCGCGAACACACATGCATATGCATATACAGTACATATACACTATATTGCCAAAAGTATTTGGCCACTTGCCTTGACTCACATATGAACTTGAAGTGCCATCCCATTTCTAACCCATAGGGTTCAATATGATGTCGGTCCACTTTTTGCAGCTATTGAAGCTTCAACTCTTCTGGGAAGGCTGTCCACAAGGTTGCGGAGTGTGTTTATAGGAATTTTCAACCATTCTTCCAAAAGCGCATTGGTGAGGTCACACACTGATGTTGGTCGAGAAGGCCTGGCTCTCAGTCTCCGTTCTAATTCATCCCAAAGGTGTTCTATCGGGTTCAGGTCAGGACTCTGTGCAGGCCAGTCAAGTTCATCCACACCAGACTCTGTCATCCATGTCTTTATGAACCTTGCTTTGTGCACAGTCATGTTGGAAGAGGAAGGGGCCTGCTCCAAACTCTCCCCACAAGGTTGGGAGCATGGTATTGTCCAAAATGTTTTGGTATCCTGGAGCATTCAAAGTTCCTTTCACTGGAACTAAGGGGCCAAGCCCAACTCCTGAAAAACAACCCCACACCATAATTCCTCTTGAACTAAATTTCACACTCGGCACAATGCAGTCCGAAATGTAGCGTTCTCATAGCAACCTCTAAACCCAGACTCGTCCATCAGATTGCCAGATGGAAAAGCGTGATTCATCACTCCAGAGAACGCGTCTTTACTGCTCTAGAGTGCAGTGGGGACGTGCTTTACACCACTGCCTTCGACGCTTTACATTGGACTTGGTGATGTATGGCTTAGATGCAGCTGCCCGGCCATGGAAACCCATTCCATGAAGCTCTCTGCATACTGTACGTGAGCTAATTAGAAGGTCATCCTTGATTTAATTGTGTGCCTTCTGAAACCACAGAATGTCCCTTTAGCCCCAGTCGCCATAATCATGAGGCTCAAAGAGGTGTGCCACACTGTATAGTTACTATTGTTTCTCTTGATTTATTAATCTACTTGCTAGTTTCCTCTTCTTAGCTGGTTACTCTCTGCTGTTCCAACTAGCCTTCTGTTTAAAGCTAAGCATAACTTCTTCCTTACTCCGTGTGTGTCTGTGCTAACCCAGCTAACACATAACGTTAAAAGAATGTTAGTTAATGGTTCTCCCATGGTTAATTAGAACCAAACCTAGGACTAATAGAGAATATCAGCAATAATGCCTCATGTTAGAATCTTCTGTATTACTTTAACATACGTAAATAACCATTATTGTATTTCTCCATCGATTCATGAATTGTCCACGTTGTCATCGTAATGCACCAGAAAATTGAGAATTTTTCCCACTTCTATTGTCTTTATACCAGAACTATATAACTGGCTGCCTGCTAGCTTAATCCCGCCTGGGAATGACGCCAAAAAGTTCAGTTTAAAACTTTATACCGACCTAACATTTATGTAGCAAAATTTCTAAAAACACTAGATTTGGAGCAGTTTAAACTTGTATCAGTGTAAACACATTGGTAGATCCTTGCATTGACATTCTATCCTCCTGAAGGCAAGCGTCCACTGCAGTGGACACTTGTATTTTGCATAACAGGGCTATTTTTTCTGAAATGTGTAACTATAACAAAATAAAAAAGACTAAAGACAAATGTCCACAACAGAGGATGCTGGTTCTCAAAATAAGAAGAATACTGAAGGGAGAAGTTTTCTAAGCTTTCTGAAAATGTGGCCCCCCAAACAATTTAGTTGAATAGCCCTGCTTTATACCATTCTCAAACCATTTTACCCGAGTGCGTGAAAACACTGCATATGTTTTTGAATTCAGCAAAAAAGAAGAGAGGGCATAAAAGGAATCGAAAAAAAATTTTGGTTTGATTTCGCAATACTTGTGCAATACTTTCAGTAATTACATAATAAGCACTGGGTTCCTTTACCCTTTCTAAGGTCAAATTTAAGTACTTTTCAAGCACTTTCAATATTCAAGTTTATATCAACTTACCGTATATCCTTGCTACATAAATAACACAGTAATATGGGTGTTTGTATATTTCAATGAAATGAAATGTGTTAATTTCTAGTTGTTTACGGTATGATGTATTACAAAACCAAAAACCAGTGAAGTTGGCACGTTGTGTAAATCGTAAATAAAAACAGAACACAATGATTTGCTAATCCTTTTTAACCTATATTCAATTGAATAGACTGCAAAGACAAGATACTTAACTTTCGAACTGGAAAACGTTGTTATTTTTTGCAAATATTAGCTTATTTGTAATTTGATGCCTGCAACATGTTTCTAAAAAGCTGGCACAAGTGGCAAAAAAGACTGAGAAAGTTGAGGAATGCTCATCAAACACTTATTTGGAACATCCCACAAGTGAACAGGCTAATTGTGAACAGGTGGGTGCCAGGATTGGGTATAAAAGCAGCTTCCATGAAATGCTCAACCATTCACAAACAAGGATGGGGCTAGGCTTAACACTTTGTGAACAAATCCGGAGCAAATTGTCAAACAGTTTAAAAACAATATTTCTCAACCAGCTATTGCAAGGAATTTAGGGATTTCAACATCTACGGTCAGTAATATCATCAAAAGGTTCAGAAAATCTGGAGAAATCACTGCACATAAGCAGCAAAGCTGAAAACCAACAGCTCAGGTGGTACTGCATCAAAAACCGACATCAGTGTGTAAAGGATATCACCACATGGGCTCAGGAACACTTCAGAAAACCCGCTACATCTGTAAGTGCAAGTTAAAACTCTACTATGCAAAGCCAAAGCCATTTATCAACAACACCCAGAAATGCAGCCGGCTTCGCTGGGCCCGAGCTCATCTAAGATGGACTGATGCAAAATGTAAAAGTGTTCTGTGGTCTGACGAGTCAACACTTCAAATTCTTTTTAGAAACTGTAGATGTCGTGTCCTCCGAAACAAAGAAGAAAATAACCATCCGGATTGTTATAGGCGCAAAGTTCAAAAGCCAGCATCTGTGATGGTATGTATGGGGGTGTACTAGTGCCCAAGGCATGGGTAACTTACACATCTGTGAAGGCACCATTAACGCAGAAAGGTACATACAGGTTTTGGAGCAACATATGTTGCCATCCAAGCAACAATATCATGGATGCCCCTGCTTATTTCAGCAAGTCAATGCCAAGCCACGCATTATGTCAGTGTGGCTTCATAGTAAAAGAGTGCGGGTACTAGACTAGCCTGCCTGTAGTCCAGACCTGTCTCCCATTGAAAATGTGTGGCGCATTATGAAGCGTAAAATACGACAACAGAGACCCCCGGACTGTTGAACAACTTAAGGTGTACATTAAGCAAGAATGGGAAAGAATTCCACCTGAAAAGCTTCAAAAATTGGTCTCCTCAGTTTCCAAATGTTTACTGAGTGTTGTTAAAAGGAAAGGCTATGTGACACAGTGGTAAAAATGTCCCTGTGCCAACTTTTTTGCAATGTGTTTCTGCCATTAAATTCTAAGTTAATGATTATTTGCAAAAAAAAACAAGTTTCTCAGTTCGAACATTAAATATTTTGTCTTTGCAGTTTATTCAATTGAATACACTGTAAGTTCAAAAGGATTTGCAAATCATTGTATTCTGTTTTTATTTATGATTTCACTGGTTTTGGGTTTTGTAAATCTGCACGCTCTCTATCAAGTTAAAAACTTGATACAAATATATGATAAACATACATTTGCTGTATATAATGGATGAATAATAATATTGTTGTTGTTCAAATAAAAATGGGTACCTCCAAATTCTGAGTTTTTCTCTTTTTTACCTGAAAAAAAAAACAAGGGCCTGATCTAAGATCCCAATGAACACAGGCTAAATACTATACAATTCAGTGTAATATTAGTGGGCATGTTGCAGATGATTTATTAGGACTGCGTGTCTATTTGACAACAAGTGCTAAAGTGGTGCAGACCGCCCTATTTAAGTAAGGATTTTACGTGTACTACCGGCTGTCACCTATGCAAGACAGTAATTTACTGCACTCAATTGCACCATAAGCTCCAACCTATGGTGTTTTGCTGTTGTGCAACATGCAGCACACAAATATAATCTGTGTCACAGAACAGGTGTGGTGTTGTGATCGCATTAATATTTTGAATGAAAAATAAAATACCTGGAGTTTGGCTTTCCTTTGTTTTGCAACAATACACAAAAATTAGGTGGATAAGTCAATTGGATTTTATGTTTTACTATAACTTGGTTGTGCCAATTTAAACATTTTTGTAATTTATCTGCTTTATTTGGACATCAGTAAACAACATTTACCCCTGTACTGTATATTAAAATTATACTCATTGCATTTGTATTCCCGAAATATAATTGAGGTGGTACAACAACGGTACACGCTTCTGCCTTTTATAGCAGAGGGCAAGGGTTCGATTCCTGACCAGGGTTGTATCGCGGGGTGCATCCGGCTTGTCAACCAAGCCACAACCATTCATGCAAATCGATTGCTGTGTCGACCTCTAACATGAAAAAGTAATTATAGAATTAGGAAGGTATTGCTGTATCCATCGGTAGTTTACTGGGTTTACCTCATGCATGGCTCATTCATATAGTTATCCATGCACTCTATTTCCTCAAATACCTCTTTGATTTGGCTTGCTCTTTATCCCACTCTTTCAGGAGTTTGGGCACCATTGCTTTAGAGCCGTCACGCTGGTTCAGCGACCAGAGGTCCTTGGCTTCCAAGGGCATTTTATATCCTTTAATGGCCAAACTAAGAGACAAAAACAATGAAATAATTGTGTACATTAGGAAATTACAAACATATAATATGATTTACTCTTCTTCTTTTTCCTGTACAAACAACTTACTCTAAATCTAAACTCTTATGGTTACGTTATTAGGAATTGCTTCCTCTAACACTTAATTGAGTTTCCTGGATTGCATTAATCACCATTTATGTACTCCGGGCTCATATTTCATTGGACACTGGATCAATACCATATGCAGTACAGTACCAATAAAGATTGGCATACAGAGTAAAACACAGATAAACTTATATCCTAAGAAAACTAGAAAAAATAAAGCAGAAGTACAGGCACATGTCAACAGCTTTGTTTTAATGTTCCCCGTATAAATATGACCTGGACCATGAATGTGTTGGTGGACATTAGGTAATAGTCAGCAACAGGGATGTACCTTGTGAACCACCAAAATGTCATGGTGGATAGAAAACCAGCTGTGGATTCAGGGCAGACATTCTGGGTAGGAATAAAATAGGACACAGAATAAAAAAATCAGGCCACTTTCACATTGAAATATCAAAATAAGAATAATTGAGCAATAACAAATAAAATATCTAAATGTGAGCGGAAAGAACATTCTCATGAAGTGACAAGACAGTTATATTTTAACTGATCTTCACATTTCTAGGGATTTAACCTTATTGATTTTGAATGGCATCCAACCCCAAATTAATGAGAAAGTTGAGTTAAAGGGGTCATAATACGCAAAGCCAACTTTTCTTACCTGTGGGCAGCTGTTTTTGTGTATTTGGTTTCCCCATAACTCCCAGAAATTTGAATCCAAACCATGGATGCATGGCGGAGATATTTATAAAACACTTCTGTTTTTCTGGTTTTCTAATAAAAAGTAGACTATAATTCTAACTTAGAGCTGTCAGTAGACTCGATATGGAACTGTTAAAAACTACAACATGGCTGACAGAGTGGAGAATGCAGTCAAAGGAGACATGGCCTGGAGGAGGACTTTGGCACGTAAATAAGACTGCCATCAGAAAGCGGCTTAAAGGCCTACTGAAACCCACTACTACCGACCACGCAGTCTGATAGTTTATATATCAATGATGAAATCTTAACATTGCAACACATGCCAATACGGCCGGGTTAACTTATAAAGTGCAATTTTAAATTTCCCGGGGAACTTCCGGCTGAAAACGTCTATGTATGATGACGTTTGCGCGTGACGTCCATGGTTGAAGCGGAAGTATTCGGACACATTGTATCACAATACAAACAGCTCTGTTTTCCTCGCAAAATTCCACAGTATTCTGGACATCTGTGTTGGTGAATCTTTTGCAATTTGTTTAATGAACAATGGAGACTGCAAAGAAGAAAGCTGAAGGTGGGATCGGTGTATTAGCGGCTGGCTGCAGCAACACAACCAGGAGGACTTTGAGTTGGATAGCAGACACGCTATCCGACGCTAGCCG
This sequence comes from Entelurus aequoreus, assembly GCF_033978785.1. Taxonomy (NCBI): domain Eukaryota; kingdom Metazoa; phylum Chordata; class Actinopteri; order Syngnathiformes; family Syngnathidae; genus Entelurus; species Entelurus aequoreus. The sequence goes on from NC_084738.1 coordinate 33,570,476, forward strand.
CCGACCGCATCGATGATCGGGTGAAGTCCTTCGTCGCGCCGTCGATCGCTGGAACGCAGGTGAGCACGGGTGTTGATGAGCAGATGAGGGCTGGCGTAGGTGGAGCGCTAATGTTTTTATCATAGCTCTGACGAGGTCCCGTAGCTAAGTTAGCTTCAATGGCGTCGTTAGCAACAGCATTGCTAGGCTTCGACAGGCGGCACAGCATTAACCGTGTAGTTACAGGTCCAGTGTTTGGTTCGGTGTCTCCTGATAGTAGTATTGTTGATTTTCTGTCTATCCTTCCAGTCAGGGGCTTATTTCTTTTGTTTCTATCTGCATTTAAGCACGATGCTATCACGTTAGCTCCGTAGCTAAAGTGCTTCACCGCTGTATTGTCGTGGAGATAAAAGTCACTGTGAATGTCCATTTCGCGTTCTCGACTCTCATTTTCAAGAGGATATAGTATCCGAGGTGGTTTAAAACAGTGGTCCCCAACCACCGGGCCACGGCCCGGTACCGGTCTGTGGACCGATTTGTACCGGGCCGCGGCCGCACAAGAAATTTAAAAAAAATAAAATAAATAAAATTGTTATTTGTTTTTTTTAATTAAATCAACATAAAAAACACAATATATACATTATATATCAATATAAATCAATACAGTCTGCAGGGATACAGTCCGTAAGCACACATGATTGTATTTCTTTATGACAAAAAAAAATAAAATAATAATAATAATCTTTTTTTTTATATACTTTTATTTATTTATAATTGCTATTATTAGCTAACAACACCTAAAGCTAATGCGCATGCATGTGTTACGTAATGACGTATGAGAAGCAGGGGGATATACTGTGTAAAATACATTGGAAAATTGGCGCCCTCTTAGCATCTGCATAAATGTTGCAAACCGCCCCTTTAAACATCACTTAACTAGTTTTTTTCATAAACTAGCTGAGAGAAATGACATGGCTGTTTTGATCCGACTCTACTCCTTGGGTCAGCATTCCATTTGTGAATAACACCACAAGAAACTATGCCAACAATGATGAACGACAAGGACGTACTTACTTCTGAGCCTGTGACTGTTGGCTTTGGGTAGAACATAATTGTTATTTGAGAGCGGAAAGAAAACGGGCAACTGCCGTTAAGTGGATACTGCGGCGTACAATACTGTAGTTTCGAGATCTTAGCACAGCAACATTATTAGCAAACAATAGCATGTGTCTTTTATTTTGGTCATTCCTTTCCATGTATCCTCTAACATTACAATGGCGCGGCACTGACAAACCTGCTTCACCAATTATTGACCAGCAGTGATTCACAAGACCTATACAGTAATGGTTCGGCACCCTTGTCATCCTGTTTGATTAGGTAATTTCATGCTTCTTCTCAGCGCTTAACCAGAATGATCAAAAACTGCAGTATAAGTCAAGGTTTTAGTATGTATTCCGGTTTATTGTTCTTTGTAGAAGTAAGAAGTCTTTTGATACTTGTTCCAAAATGCGGTATTCTTTGGTCAGGAACTAGTTGAAAACGAAAAGTGAAAACTTGCCAATTAGCTGCGGGCCAAACAGTGATTTTAAGCATAGAGCAGCACAATGAGTAAGGAGTTTGGCCCCATACTACCATATTTAGGTAGTGGAGATCATCACGTTCAGTAGATGGCAGCTAGGCAAGTATGTATTAAATTTGGGAAGCCACCGTTTGGCGGGCCCAAAAAAAGGACTAGGCAGGCCACATTTGCCCAACTTTGGGTATTCCAGGTTAAAGAGAATGGTAAGGTGCAACAGTGGTATAACATACAACCCAGGAAAAGAGGCTGCCAAGAACAACCAATTTATGTGTGTAAAAGATTGTGACCCACCCTTGTAGCCAAGCCAAAAAAAATCCTCAAAACACACTAGGCCTGGAAGGTACTACGCCAGTAGACTTACATGTTCTAACTTGTGGAATGTGAATAGAAAAAAGTAGACTGCAAAGGATGTGTGACTCACCGGGTCCGTGTCAACATTGGAGAAGAGGGGAGGTTTCTCATTAAAGCAACAGAGGATCAGTTCCAAGACCACCAAGCCAAAGTACAAGTAGAACGTGGCAAACCGCAACTTGTCTGTAACTTCCACCTGCGATTGAAATGGAAGAAAATGGCAGAAGCACACATGAAATGCTGAAAGTGTGTGCAAACCTACAGGGTTAAGACTTCAGTGAAGATGGTTAAATTCCCAGTCGTTGATGCCTGCATAGAGAGTGCTTGCAATCCAGTAGAGAGATTACCCTTTAACAGAGGAGGGGGCTTCAATACCATTTATCAACAATGCTGCCCTATTTTTTCCCATGTGGTCTATGAACCAAATATATGCTGTTCTTTATGACTCAAAATATGTAATTACACTTGATTACATTCCTCCTGAAAAAGCTGTCTATAAAGTTCGATGTATCTATTATTTGATTTGATTCAAATTAGGGCTATCAAAGTTAATACGTTAACATATGCAATTAATGACCAAAAAATTATTTTGACCGCATGTGGTGCTTTACCTTTACCGCAGATGCTTACCTGAAAGGCAGCGCTAGATATTATACGGTCAGGGATCAGGTCAATACATACGTCAGTGGATAGATGAGTGACTCGACTGGTGTGCTCACAAATATGGCTTCAAAATACACCTCGATGGAACTTTGCATAGACAAAATAATTTGACTACATTACAGTGATAAATTACCTTATCACCGACCCACAACAAGTTTAAAATGTCATCAAAGAAGAAATCATGTTTTTGAGTCATCTGAAAATGTCAATTGGCGTGATTGACTAGGCAACCAGTTAAAGGAATAGTAAATGCAGACATTAAAGATGTGCTGTGTACATCAGTGGTCCCCAACCACCGGGCCGCGGCCCGGTACCGGCCCGTGGATCGATTGGTACCGGGCCGCACAAAAAATTAAAAAATAAAAATAAAAATAATAAAAAATCATTTTATTTTTTATTATTTATTAAATCAACATAAAAAACACAAGATACACTTACAATTAGTGCACCAACCTAAAAAACCTCCCTCCCCCATTTACACTCATTCACACTCATTCGCACAAAAGGGTTGTTTCTTTCTGTTATTAATATTTCTGGTTCCTACATTATATGTCAATATAGATCAATACAGTCTGCAGGGATACAGTCCGTAAACACACATGATTGTATTTTTTTAATGACAAAAAAATTGTTTTTTAAATTACCATACCCCCCAATGCTAACGAGTTGTTTGTCCAAAAGTCAAACACTCCTCCTACAATTAATATTAAATGTGTATGTGTTAAATTGTGAACTACATTGTCACTCAATTAATCTTACTTTATCAAAGGGTCTTTGTGTTTAATTAGGTTCTTTATTTCTTATATATTACCTAGTTTTAGGCTACACTTTTTTTTTTTTTTTTTACTATTTTATTTTTATATATATGTAACATGTAGTGATGTTCCCGTGGTAAAAGTGCAATTTCAATGTCATGTGCATTTATGAAAATACATTTTTTTTAAAAACGTCTTTATTTCATTATTATTCGATTACTAAATGTTTACTAGTTATACAAAGTTTGTAACATTACAACCCTATTTGAATGTCCACACACATTCGGGGGGCCATGCAAACCACCTCAGCCCATACCCATTTGAATCGCAAAGTTTTAGCTGTGAGACTGCAGTGTAACAACTAACCCACTGTGCGGCTGCCTCATTTATTTGTAGTACAGTATTAGTATTTTTTCTGTGCTTTGATCCTGGATTTATTGGGAGAGTGAACACCTGTAGCATGGCTTCGTTTATGTCATGACTGTCATGACAGGTTTAAACTATATTTATTTAACTGTGTTTCCTTTCCGTCACACTCATATTTTTAGTTCTACTTCCTGTTTGCCTCCACCACTCCTCTGACCTGAGCAATGTGTTGTGCAAGCAGGACATACCACAGACTAGAAACAAACACTAGTACTTTAATGTCTATTATTTTGTCTTTGAGACCACTTAAAGTGTAGCTATTCATAAATGTAATTTGTTCCAAATATAATTGTACATTAAGTATTCATATTATAGTGCATGGATTTGCACATTATATTATTTAATCAAATGCCTCAGTAAGACTGGATTGTCGGGACAAAGGCTCTCCACCTTCTTGTGCACGTCTTTTACTAGTTGGAAATAAGAAGTCGGGTGGTTGTGTTTTAAGTGGGCATGCAAGTTTGTCGTACTGCATTTTTTTGTTGGCATCACTCTCGAGCACATTCGGCAGCCTGGAAAGCATTAACCGTGTATTTACATGTCCACGGTTTAATAGTATTGTTGATTTTCTATCTATCCTTCCAGTCAGGGGTTTATTTTTTTTGTTTCTATATGCAGTTAAAGCACGATGCTATCACGTTAGCTCGTAGCTAAAGCGTTTCGCCGATGTATTGTCGTGGAGATAAAAGGCACTGAATGTCCATTTCGCGTTCTCGACTCTCATTTTCAAGAGGATATAGTATCCGAGGTGGTTTAAAATACAAATCCGTGATCCACAATAGAAAAAGGAGAGAGTGTGGAATCCAATGAGCCAGCTTGTACCTAAGTTACGGTCAGAGCGGAAAAAAAAAATGTATTTCACTGCATTCTAGTCCGTCACTCTAACGTTCCTCGTCCACGAATCTTTCATCCTCGCTCAAATTAATGGGGTAATGGTCCGAATAGCTCTAGCTGCGTTGAAAACAATAGGAAAATAGGAGGGAGTGAACAACTGACAACGTCACGCTACTTCCGGTAGGGGCAAGGGTTTTTTTTATCAGAGACCAAAAGTTGCGAACTTTATCAACGTTGTTCTATACTAAATCCTTTCAGCAAAAATATGGCAATATCGCAAAATGATCAAGTATGACACATAGAATGGATCTGCTATTCCCGTTTAAATAAAAAAAATTCATTTCAGTAGGCCTTTAGAGGCCTACTGAAACCCCAAATTAATGAGAAAGTTGAGTTAAAGGGGTCATAATACGCAAAGCCAACTTTTCTTACCTGTGGGCAGCTGTTTTTGTGTATTTGGTTTCCCCATAACTCCCAGAAATTTGAATCCAAACCATGGATGCATGGCGGAGATATTTATAAAACACTTCTGTTTTTCTGGTTTTCTAATAAAAAGTGGACTATAATTCTAACTTAGAGCTGTCAGTAGACTCGATATGGAACTGTTAAAAACTACAACATGGCTGACAGAGTGGAGAATGCAGTCAAAGGAGACATGGCCTGGAGGAGGACTTTGGCACGTAAATAAGACTGCCATCAGAAAGCGGCTTAAAGGCCTACTGAAACCCAATACTACCGACCACGCAGTCTGATAGTTTATATATCAATGATGAAATCCTAACATTGCAACACATGCCAATACGGCCGGGTTAACTTATAAAGTGCAATTTTAAATTTCCCGGGGAACTTCCGGCTGAAAACGTCTATGTATGATGACGTTTGCGCGTGACGTCCATGGTTAAAGCGGAAGTATTCGGACACATTGTATCACAATACAAACAGCTCTGTTTTCCTCGCAAAATTCCACAGTATTCTGGACATCTGTGTTGGTGAATCTTTTGCAATTTGTTTAATGGACAATAGTTTAGTTTAGTCTTTATTTGAAGGGACAATGCACAGAAACATTAAGCTCAAAGACAGATATGTTCTGTACCAGATTATAGCTAAATAGCTAATTTCCATCTGCAGTCCCTGGCTACCTAAATTAAAGAGATACAAAAATCATGCAATAAAATTATGACAATAAAATCATACACAAGTATTAAGAAAAAAGTCATAAAATGCCCTTTCATGGACACATACTTAATATACAATACAACCACACCTCATTTACATCATCACACAAAGACAATACATGCTTTTGTTCACATCTGTCATCATTTGTAAAAATAACCATGATTTTAACACACACACCTCACAATTTACAATAAAAATGCTCTCATGGATAAATATAATACACATTAGGTTGATGTGTCAAACATAATGCCCATCTTAGTGACCGTGTGAGCAGCTTTGATTGCTCCAAAGCCACTTTTTAACTTCAATTGTGAATGAAGAGTAATCTGTTAGACTTTTCAAGTTTGTTGTGAGGTCGTTCCATTCCTTTATGGCTTTATATGAAAAGGCTGATTGTGCAAAATAGGTTTTACATCTGGGTATGCTACACTGCCCCCTGGTGGAGGCTCGTGTGTTTCTAGTTGTCACAGCAGATGTAAACTGGACAAAGTGCTTAAGTGGCGCTGGTGCAGTGTTATTTAAGATTCGATGGGCCATTCGTATTGATGCTAATCTTTGAATGTTAGCTAAATTTAACAATATATATTTTTGGAGAACTAAACAATGATGGTGGTGTTGTGGTTTTCGGTCAAGGATTTTGAGGGATTGTTTGTGCAAAGTTTCCAATGGCCTCAGTGTCATTTTGCTTGCCTGCGACCAACATGTTATACAATAATAAAAACGAGACATAATCATTGCATTAAAATAAGTTTGAGCTGCCTCCAGTGTTAATGAATTCCTGATACATTTGAACGTTTTTATGGCACATCTGTTTGATATGTTTTTAAAGCCAAGTGTTGGCTCCAAAATGACACCCAGGTAACGATATTCACTAACATGTTGTATTATTTCCTTATTAACCGTAATATTTGGAAAGGATGACATTTTATATTTGTTTACAAAATACATTGTTGCAGTTTTCTTAATGTTTAATGTAAGACAAGAGTCATGTAGCCATCTTGCCACCTTCTCCATGGCTGCTGTAAGTTTTCTGGCAACCGTTTCAGCGTCCTTTCCCCAAGTATAAATAACCGTGTCATCTGCATACATCTGGATATTTACATCCTCACATACAGATGGCAGGTCATTTATATACATGGAGAAAAGAATAGGGCCGATATTAGAGCCTTGTGGCAGGCCAATATCAGTAGCAGTGAGACTGGATGTTGTGTTATCAATACGGACACATTGGGTCCGACCAGATAGATATGACATAATCCAGGCTAGAGTATCTGTCGACAGTTTAAAAGATGTTAATTTTGTAAGTAACGTGGGGTGACTGACTGTATCGAATGCCTTGCGAAGGTCTAAGAATATTGCTCCAACTACACCTCCATTATCAAGGTTTTGTTTGATTGTTTCTAGTAGAAGGCAACATGCAGTTTCGGTCGAGTGATTTGCCCGAAACCCAAACTGCATGGGATGAAGGAGGTCTTCATAGTCCAAATGTTCTGTGAGTTGCTCAACGATCACTTTTTCTATTGCTTTGGAAATAACGGGGAGAAGGCTAATTGGTCTGTAATTGTTGATGTCTTGTTTATTTCCTGCTTTATGGATTGGGATGATAGTGGCAGTTTTCAACGTGGTAGGGAAAGTGTTTTCTGTTATTGATTTATTTATCAATGTTGTTATAGGAGCAGTAAGACTATCTTTATACGTTTTTAGGAAGAATGTGTCCAGACCGTATATATCTCTAGATCGTGAGCTTGTTAATGCAGAGAGGATTTTGTTTACCTTTGTTTCATTTGTTAATTCTAAACTTAGTCCATCCTGAATAAATGGCAATTCTTTGCACTGATTTTGAGGGAATTTTTTATTCAGGGTTTGTACAGACTGGATGAAATGTTCATTAAAATTATTACTTATGTCCAGACTGTCTGTGATAGTAGTGCCATTGATATTTAATGTAATAGTGTTGTTTCTTGTTTGCTCTCTTCCAGTGAGTGTGTCAATGGTTTTCCATAACTGTCTAATGTTACCTTTTGCAGCTTTGATTAATTCTAAGTGAAAGTCAGCCCTAGACTTCCGCATAAGCATTGTAACTTTGTTCCTCAAACTTTTAAAAATCATACGATCCGTATTTAGACCTGTTTTAATTGCTCTCTTGAGAGCTGAGTCCCGATTTTTCATAAGAATCCAAATTGTTTCATTAATCCAAGGTATTTTTATTTTAGCACTTTTCTTTCTGGGTTTTGTTTTAGTGTATTTACAGATAATCTCTTTGATTTTTGTCATTAGGTCATCACAGGCATGTTCGGTGCTTGTCCAATTTATGTCACTCCATGGGACAGTTTTAAGTTCATTCTCTAGTAAGTGTTGGTCTTTTTTAGGGATATAGGGCAAGCACTTTTGTGTACCTTTTTGGCTGTGATACCTAAATCTTGACAACTTCCGTGTTATCAATGCGAGGTTATGATCTGATAAGCCTGTTAGTAAATTGTACGTTTTTTTAATGCGATCAGGTTTATTAGTAAATACCAAATCCAGCAAGGTTCGGGAGGAATATGTAATTCTAGTAGGGCTGCTTATCATTTGTGTCATGTAGAAGCCGTTTATAATGTCCTTAAGTTTCTTTCTACGCTATTTATTTAACCAGTCCAGATTAAAGTCCCCCATAACGATCAATTCTTTCGTACTGTGCTGTTTGAGGATGTCTGAAAATGAACTGAGAAAAATGTCTTTAGCTGTGGGCGGTCGGTATGCTACAATTACCTTGAAATACATTTCTAAGGACAATGTGATTTTAATTCCAACACACTCAAGATGATCTACTGGGAGGGTTATTTGTTCGCTTTTAATGTTTTCCCTTACATAAATCATAACTCCTCCCCCTCTCCCACTTGATCTGTCTTTTCTGTAAATCTTGTACCCCGGGACATTAATTAGAGCAGAAGGTGTTGTAGGTTTTAACCATGTCTCCGATAGACAAAATGTAATCCAGATTAGAGTCTGACAGTAACTGCTGGATTTGTTCAGTCTTTTGGACAACACTTCTAATATTAAGGTCACCCCCAAATATTCCTTTGGGCTTTGAATTTTGGTCCCATAATATTTGTGCATGGTTTACAGTTTGAAACATCTTTGTAGTTCGTTGTTTGGAAGCAGCTGTGTTATTTGGAATTTTAGCTCTATACTGTTTACGGGGCCCAGTATTACCAGCATTACTTGATTCAGTCTTACTCACGCCTGCGCTGGTATCGACCAAATGTCTAGGCTTGCATCCCAGGTCTGGTAGATGAGCACAGATGTCATCGATTTGTTGTTGCGAGCGTCTTCCACGTGCTCCACCCGCAGTCGAAGCGCGACCCCCGCGCGGGCCTCGGCGCGAACCCCGCGAGGCATCCACGGCAACAGTCACCGCAACGCCCGTCTCCAAACTGGGGCGCCCCCGCGGCGAAGCGGGATGCAGAGCCGGCACGCCCACAGCGGTGTCCCGGGTCGTCGCTCCACTCCACGCCCCAAGAGATCCCGCGGCCGCCAGGCCCGAGCCGGACACCGGCGCCGGGGAAGCACCCCCAGGGGGTACGGAACCGCACGGGTAAGTTTCTTGCTCAGGTGTGTAGTACGATGTGCATAGCTGTACCTGTAGGTTAGCGGTGGTGTTCCTGTTGGTAGCTGTAGCGCTTCTGCTGTTAGCTGTGTTTACGTTGATTTCCCCTGTTGCCGGTATGTTGTTTGGACCGGGACACTTGTGGATATCTCCAGACAGCAATAAGGAGATTGCCACAATAAAGACAATATTTTGCCGTTGTTTAAGTCCTGTCTTTGTTCGTTTTGTTGCTTGGTTGTAGAGAAGCGGGTGGATAAATGTGACGAGCAGCGCATGTTTCCCGAACCCAAAGTGTTGTTCGGCTTCAACCTTGTGCGCATTTATTGTTTTGCTGATATTGTCGAAACAACATATATCTTTAGGCAAAAAAGTTTGACTGTTGCCTTTGTTATTCATTGTACTTGTCAGTATTGCATAAATGAACAGAGCAGCGACGACACCCACCATACCTGGTGGCGCCATTTTTGTTTAACCCCCCCAATGGAGACTGCAAATAAGAAAGTTGTAGGTGCGATCGGTGTATTAGCGGCAGACTACAGCAACACAATCAGGAGGTTGTGTTGTGTTTGAGTTGGATAGAAGACGCACTACCGTGAGTACAGCTTTGGCTTCCAAACATTTGATCGCTTGCCCGTACGTGCGTGTCGCTATGTGCATGTCACGTACGTAACTTTGGGGAAATATATGTTTCTTGCCGACTCTGATGGCGGCCGGGGTGTCGTCGAAAGCTACAACGCCCGCCGCCGCTCTGTTGTTAGCTTCAATTGTTAAGCTTTGCCAAGCTGGAAATTATTAACTGTGTATTTACATGTTCATGGTTTAATAGTATTGTTGATCTTCTGTCTATCCTTCCAGTCAGGGTTTTTTTTAAATTTTGTTTCTATCTGCATTTGAGCCTGATGCTATCACGTTAGCTCCGTAGCTAAGTTAGCTTCAATTGTTAAGCTTCGCCAAGCTGGAAATTATTAACCGTGTATTTACATGTTCATGGTTTAATAGTATTGTTGATCTTCTGTCCATCCTTCCAGTCAGGGGTTTTTTTTATTTTGTTTCTATCTGCATTTGAGCCTGATGCTATCACGTTAGCTCTGTAGCTAAAGAGCTTCACCGATGTATTGTTGTGGAGATAAAAGTCACTGTGAATGTCCATTTCGCATTCTCGACTCTCATTTTCAAGAGGATATAGTATCTGAGGTGGTTTAAAATACAAATCCGTGATCCACAATAGAAAAAGGAGAAAGTGTGTAATCCAATGAACCCTTGTACCTAAGTTACAGTCAGAGCGAAAAAAGATACACCCTGCACTACACTCCAGTCCTTCACTCTAAGGTTCCTCATCCACTAATCTTTCATCCTCGCTCAAATTAATGGGGTAATCGTCGCTTCCTCGGTCCGAATCTCTCTCGCTCCATTGTAAACAATGGGGAATTGTGAGGAATCTTTCCTCCTGTGACGTCACGCTACTTCCGGTACAGGCAAGGCTTTTTTTTAATCAGCAACCAAAAGTTGCGAACTTTATCGTCGTTGTTCTATACTAAATCCTTTCAGCAAAAATATGGCAATATCGCGAAATGATCAAGTATGACACATAGAATGGATCTGCTATTCCCGTTTAAATTAAAAAAAATTCATTTCAGTAGGCCTTAAGGGCTTAGGTGTATCATTCGATTGAAGAACATAAGCATCAAATGCAATCATGTGGCCAGAAATTTGGTCAAAAAGTTTTTGAAAGCTATGTTTTTAAAAAATACCTGCATATTGTGTGGTTTTAGGGACGGCGTGGCGAAGTTGATATAGAGTGGCTGTGCCAGCAATCTGAGTGTTGCTGGTTACTGGGGTTCAATTCCCACCTTCTACCTTCCTAGTCACGTCCGTTGTGTCCTTGGGCAAGACACTTCACCCTTTGCCTCTGATGGCTGCTGGTTAGCGCCTTGCATGGCAGCTCCCGCCATCAGTGTGTGAATGTGTGTGTGAATGGGTAAATGTGGAAATACTGTCAAAGCGCTTTGAGTACCTGGAAGGTAGAAAAGCGCTATACAAGTATAACCCATTTATTTTAGGGAGTATTTAAGGCAACACTGAAAAGAAAATGCAAACAATGATACCTTAATAATAAAGTTGAAATTGTGCGAGAAAGATATTAATACAAGAATTAAGTTACAATATTAAGCAAACTTTTAATACATTAGATATTATTTTGAGAATTACTTCACCTGGGGTTGGCTCTTTAAAGACATCACTAAAAGTGTTATTTTAACAAATATTAAATATTCTCATACAGTTGTGTTTAAATCTGTGTAAACTTTAATATCCATTGTTGTTTTTTTAAATTATGACTCAACTATACTATATAGTATATTTTTACACATTTTTGTAATAATACAACTTACTTTCTTGACTTTAATCTCATTTTAATAAATGCGACTTTTTAAAATATTGTCATACAGTTGTGTTTGAGTCTGTGTGTAAACTTTAACATCCACTGTTGTTTTTTTAAATTATGACTCAACTGTACTATTTTTTTTAAATACTAAAACTTACTTTCTTGACTTTCTCATTTTAAAAAATGTAACTTTTTTATTGTAATAATACAACATTTAGGAGTGAGTATTTGACAAAATCTATTTAATCAACTCATTAACAGTTAATATATTTGTTGACTCTGCCATGATCCCATGTGACAATTTGGACTTGGTTCCTTATTGTCCTGTGTTCAGTTTCACTTCCTGTCCTAGTGCTGTTATGTTGTCAGCATTTGTTGTTTGCTCTCTGTTTTGTAGCACCTTTACTTTTTGTTCTTTGTCCTTTCGGCACATCTGTTCTAAATTGTTAATTAGTTATATGTAGTGCCACCTTGTTTCCTCCTTTGGTGTTGCTTCATTGTAAGTGTATGCCAGTGGTGTCCAAACTATGGCCCGCGGGTCAAGTAGTCTTCAGTGCAGCCCACGAAATATCACTTGTTTAAAAAGAATATTGTGTGCTTTTGCCTAAATTTTGTTCCCTGTGAATCAGTTGGGAGTGATGTTGCCGCCCTTTTGTGGGCAAAGTTTGAAGTTTTAAATAACTGTAGGTAAAAAATTATTGTGTGAACACAATATATTTTTTTGAGCAAGAGATGTCTTTTTCCTGCTGATAGTTCACAACGAGAGTTCTGACAAAGGCTGAAGGCACAGCCAAAACTGTCAGCAGTTACGAGTCATCCTTTACTCAAAAAACTATACTGTCTGCACAAAATTATCTCTTTACTTAAATTTAAAGGAAACATGATGAATTCAATCGATCTACTAGGATTCAAAAAAGATGTTCTAATATGTTCTCACAGCAGTCTCTGAGTTGCTCTTTACTTTGGTCAGACATCACCTGTATTTATTTCTGAATTGTTTTCATTCGTTTTACCACAGCCTTATATTTAGGCAAAAGATAAATTACGTTGTGGTGAGATTTTCCAAGAGGTGATCTGCAAACCACTTTATAAGAATCAGGGATGTTGCCATAGCAACAATCAAGCGTCCGTTAAGATGTATGGGACAGTCAACCCATTTCTGTAGTAGAGGCAAGTAATGAGACAAATTGCAGGAGTCAAAGTCCAGCAAAACCAAGACGTACTCGGAGCAGCGTTATTATAGCTCTCTGCAAGTCTTTCCCCTGCTGCTTTGTCATTTGGATCAGGCACGTATATGAGAAAATGGCGGCGTTCTGTTCAATCTCCCGCAGAAGATACAAGGGTCTAAAAGATACTGTCAGCGTCACATAGTCAGTAGTAGTGGGCACACTTGTTCTTGTATGTTACATTGTGTGGACCAGCTGTTATCTACAAACACGGCCCCCGGACATTAGCAAAAAGTGACGACAGGCAGCGGGAATCAGATGTGGTGTCTCCAGAGTCTGTGTCACGCCTCCTCTTTAGCAGCGCCTTTTCCTTTTCCCCGGACGTAAAAGAGGCTGTAAAATTTTCTGACAGTCCGTGGGTAGACTTCACTAAAGGTCCTATTCACCTCTGTTTTTTACACGGTTTAAGTTACTTTCCTAATCTCTTCTTATCCTTATTCTGCCATTTAGCCCACCCAGTATGTTAGGCAAAAGTGCTTAGGACATACTAATGAGACGGACTTTGCCGTGACACCTTGTTTTCTTGGTTTCTAGGTTGGTTCTAGGTAAAACAATGGAACATGGAGTTTTACTAACACTTGTTAAGGCCACTGAAATCCATGAAAAAGATAACACTTTAAATTTGAAAAAGCTGTATGCATCCAGGGCTTGTCACGTGAACGTGTACATGTCACCATGTTGATGTAGTGTGTACGCCTGCTATGCAGTGTGTTTGCGCTAAAGTCAGAGAATGACAGCTGATCATTTGATCATTTTATAATCCTTTGTGCCTAATGTACGGATTAATTCTGGTTGTGCTTACCCACCTCGAAGCAGTATTATTTGGTTTATGGTGTAATGATAAGTGTGACCAGTAGATGGCAGTTACACATATGTGGACTGCAGTTTGACGCTCGTTTAATATAGGACTCTAGCTAGCAAGCAAGCCCAAAACTTGTATACCATTTGGAGCACTGCACTTATTGCAGCCTCATAGGCATGCAAAAACTAAAATACTTAAGTCAATGGGAGAATAAGCAAAAGGCCAGATTTGACAGAGAACAGGCACATTTAAGGGTTGCTCCATCCAAAGTGCGCATCTTGGATGAAGGCGCGTAGTGACAGACACAAAGCGAGTGGGAGAATGCCGCGCAGTTGCTCACTTTTTTCACTTAAGCTCATGGGAGAATAGGGCCCTAAGTGAGAAAACTGACAGCAAGTGTTTACTGGTGTAGGTGAGGAAGCCTTACCATCTAGTAAGGCAGTTCCAATGCGCAAAAGCTAATAGGCAAAATAACTATCCACAGCAGCGCGATATACATTGCGAAGATAAAGTTCAAAGTGCAGTGAAGTTTATACAATACATATCCATATCAGACCCACGAACTGTTAAAAATTGCATGATAAAACACATTTGAAAATGCTGAGAGACAAACGGTGAGCAAAGGGTCTGCAACTGTCTGCACCCCGAGAAGTACCGTAAACTCCTGACTAAAAACTGCTACTTTTTTCCTATGCTTTGTACACTTCGGCTTATAAAACGGTGCAGCTAATTTTAGGGTGTTTTGCTTTGCTGATGACCATAATGTTTTGTGTTCAACAAATAGTTTCCATTAAACACAAGCAGAGACACTGAAAAGCTGTGTTATTGTTTGTGCTATGGTGCCATCCTTTGGACAACTTTGCTCACTGCAGGTGTTGCGGGGTGAAAGTCCACAGTATTTCCTTCCGTTTAGTGCTTCAAACCAGAAGTACAAGTGTTGTTCCGTCTTCTAGTCATCCATAGAATAGGATAGAATAGAATAGAATAGAATAGAATAGAAATAGATTGCGTATTTAGCGTTCCTACTTGTATGGATTCTTCATTCATCACTCCAAGCAACGTTTGTAAATTTTAAAATATTAACTAAAACTATTCATACATACTAAACCGTCCCATGTACGATGTCTGGGATGTTTTCATGCATATTTGTACATGCTATCGTAATGTAATGAAGCTAGCATCGTTAGCATTAGCTAATATGCTAACACATTTACTAGTGTCTGTGTTAGTATTACCAACTTACACTGGCATTCTATTTGTATTGTTTCAGCTTCACATATTCCTCAGTATATTCTCCAAAATGTCATTGGGAGTTATTGAGTGGAGAGCTGACCATGACTTCTGTCTTGTTTGATCAGTCATTTTACTGCCGTGTTACAGACACCGTTTGGAAAAAAATGAAGGTACGTAAAATTTACGTACCTTCAAAGATTTTGTAAATGTTTATTTACGTCATAAATAAACATTTACAAAATCTTTTTGTGTAAATAACTCATTTCACAACGTATATACAGTATATGTGGCTTATAGTCCAGTGAAGCTATCCATCATTCATCAATTTTCTACCGCTTGTCCCTCTCGGAGTATGGAAAATATTTTTTTTTCCAAAATTTAGTGGTTGCGGCTTATATACCGGTGCGCTGTATATTTTTTATGGGCTTGTGGCACTTAGTAGAAATAAAACATACAAAAAAAAAGCAAAAATGGAAAAAATTGGGTAAAAAGGCTTCACGAAATTAGAAAAGGCTGAAATGTTGATTAAAATTATGAATAAAAACACAATATTTAGTTTTTAAATATGTTTTAGCTATTTTATTACAAATGACATGATGGCACGCTACCATTATATTGAAAGAATATTAAAAACAAATATTCGCCACCCCTGTTCTTTTTAGAATGTAAAAAAGTTATTAGTCATTTATGAGAATATTTATAAGCACAATGTTTCTTGTTTTAATATAGTGAGTTTTTATAGGCAACTGCTGTTCGTTTTTGAGTGTATAGATACATCTTGGCAGCTGTTACTGCAATTTGAAATATGTAGTTTTCAGTAGTGAAATTAAAAGTACATAGGGTAATTTATTTATATTTGTTTATCGCGGTATCGGGAAACATGTAAATTCATAAGCATCGGCATTGATGGCTGAAATTCTGGTATTGTGACAACCCTACTTGGAAGTTGAGGATAAGAAAGGCGAGGTTGTTGACAAACAGCTAAGTCATTTCAGGACTATTCTCACCTCACTGTATGCTTGCAGGATCTTGGAGCGGAAAGGCACAATGGCACACAGCACAGACAGGAACCAGAAGATGAAGAGGACCCCAGAGGACTGAACCCCATGTAACCTCTCAATCTGGATCAAAAATGTGGCCAGCAGCTGAGGAAGAAGGCAGGGAGATAGGGAATGGGGCGGGGCAGAGGAGAGACTGACTTACATTAGCGGAGACAGAACTGAGGGTATGTGAGGTAAACCAGAATCTGCTCCCTACACACTGACTGGGTTACATGTGCTGCTGCAAACGGGTCTCTTAGGGTAAACTGCTTGATCTGAGTTGTTGTTTTATTCCAAATCTCAGATTAACAGTTTGTGTGGTAGCTAAAAACACTGACACACTTATGACCGATTAAACGGGAATAGAAAGGAGAGGCAAGGTGTTAAACTGACATTCAGCAACCACTACTAACACGTTGCAGCTTATCAAGAATGTGGTGTCATTTAAAAGACGCACAATCATGTCAGGAGAATTGTTGTGTATAAGAAAACATTGCACTGCTTTACTGTAACCAAATACAGGGTCGGACAAATTTAGACTTTTGTAAATGTTGCTAAATAAATAAGTGTTATAGATTAAATGAAATTTTATGGCTTGATTACATAAATCAAAAGTTCAAAATTATGACATTGAATTGTCATTAATGTCACTTGTCACTGCTGTTAATGTGTAAATAAGGGTGTCTGTGTTTCAATGACAGTGGGGTTTTCTTACCATGGTCATCCCCAGCACCAAGGGGGTGACAAAGAAAATTGGCGGCTCACTGGTTTCCTGCTGCATTTCGTGGAATGTGTAGAAGAGATCTGTCCAGCATACAATCCATAACAACAAGCCAAACACCTAAGAGAGGCAGTTGGAGTATGAGGAATAAAGATTGGAATAACAAATTGGCACATACTGTAGATGCACAAGTGATGGGCTGTGATTAAAAAGTCAGTCAGATAGTCTGTCAAAAGTACATTCAAATTGTTTAATGTACCTCCAATGTTAAACTATTTGTATTGTATTTTATGCTTTTCAAAGGCAAGTACCCGAAATGTGCGGGAGTATAGTCAATTTGCTATATATATTTGTGCTGCTGGGAGGGATTTTTAATGTTGTATTATTTTTCATACACTTTTACACATGTAGTTGTCGTGTTCCTCCTCAGTTTGTACCCCATGCATGTACTGGTATGCTAATTCTGT
Organism: Entelurus aequoreus; assembly: GCF_033978785.1. Classification (NCBI taxonomy): domain Eukaryota; kingdom Metazoa; phylum Chordata; class Actinopteri; order Syngnathiformes; family Syngnathidae; genus Entelurus; species Entelurus aequoreus. The sequence continues at coordinate 33,587,700 of NC_084738.1, forward strand.
CCGTGCATTGTTTTGTGCAATGATAATCAATTTTACTTTTCACTCAGTTCCTTCTATGTTATTTTAATGAGACGAGACTCAATTGTAAAAATATATACTAACTTAGAAAAACCTGTCAAAATGTTTCTACCAGGCTATTACGTACAAACAAGGTGTGTGCCTTTCTAAATTAAATAATATCAAAGGATTATACACAGCCACATTTTGAGCTGACAATATTAAGAAGGTTCTAACTCATGAATAAGGATAGATATATTCAAGCATTTAAATTACTTTTTGTAAATTCAAGCACGTTCAGTGTGTTGAACACATTATTGCAGTAAGTCGGTTAATTTGTCGTTGGCTTACTTATCCTGGCTACAAAAGTCGCCATCAGGTCAGGTTTGGGCTGACCACATGGTGCTTGTTGTCCTCACATCGACATGTTTTCCATTAAAGGGGCCATATTATGATTTTTTCTTCATTTAAAACCGTGTGGTCTACATGTGGTTCTTTGTTCAAAACGTTGCCCTAGGGTAAACTGGGTATAACACATGGCACACTGACAAAGCTTAACCTATTGTTACTATAACAATCTACAAGGTTAATGTAGGTTGCTTCCCTTTCTTCCCCTCCATTTTTCTGCATTCTTTCGTATCTCAAGTTATCATTACGTATATGTATTGTTGCATTTGAACAATTGTATTGTTGATAATAAAGGTAAAGTATTGGTATTGTTTATTATCAATAGCACTATTTCTATTGGTATTCATATTGCTCCATTTTTAGTGTAATAATGCTCATTGTCATTTCTGTATTTTTTTATTTTATTTTTTTCGCTAACTGCTTATTTGCTATTACTTTTACCATCATATTTGTACATGTCGTATTTGCTGATGTTGCTCTGTTGTTGTTGTTGTTGTTGTGTTTGCTGTTGTTGTTTTTGTCTCTCTGTCTAATCCCCCTCTTGTCCCCACAATTCCCCCCTCTGTCTTCCTTTTTCTCTCTTTCTATCCCCTCCTGCTCCGGCCCGGCTGCACCAAATGATAATATAAATACATTTAATAAAGTCAAAATACAAGTAAGGCAACAAGAGAAGTATCCTACACTTCTCTTTTGTAAAGTAAATCTGAACAGCCGATATGGGCATCTACATCTGCTGTATGATTTGCCCGAGAAGCTGGGCAGGACATTATTGAAAAAAAAGAAAAAAAAACGTTGTTTAGGTAATTATGTTTTAACAAGCATTTTCAAGCTGTTTTCTGACCATATCTTTCTTCCGTTTTGTGGGCGGTCTTATCTACGTGATTTCACTTCAACGGCGTCTTTTCCCGTCATCCATGTTGTAGTTTTTAGCGCTTCCATATGGAGTCTACTGACAGATTAAAGTTGGAACTGTCTGCTATTTTGTATTAGAAATGGCAACAGCGGAGGATGTATGTGCATGTACGAGCCAGTCTGCCCAGACAATAGAACAAAAGAAGGCGCTTATTGACTACAGCGAAGATTATAATAGCACACTCGCGCAAAGCACTTTGGGTAAATGTATACTATATATGGATAATCTGGGGGCGTCACTAGTGTGAAAAACGTCGCAGAACAGGGCAAATCCCAACTGGGTCGTTTAGAGGAAGCATAAAGGAAGGCAAGATTGTTCTATAAATATCTCCACAATGCCTCCACAGTTTGATATCAAATTTTCGGGACTTATTTTGATCCCAAACACAACCGCAGGTACAAATAGATAAGTTTAGTTGGTTTTGCATAATAGGGCCCTTTACCATTGGCATCGTTAGGCCAACTTTAAAGGGGCTAAAGCCCCCCTAAAATATGCCTAAACCCCCTAAATAAATTGGTGTGATTTTTTTTTTTAACAAAAAATTTGTAGAAAAATTATAGATAAATATGCAGGAATATAATAATTTGGACAAACTGCCATTATTCATCATGTATATAAATCATTTCAAGACCCTTTGTCAGCGCTTATTATCCAATCCAATCCGTTCCATCAGTAACGCCCGCATTACTGTACTGAAATTCCAGTCCACATTTTCACTGTTACCTTAGCACGGTCGAGCCAGACCGCAACATGTCCTGCAGTGTTTACGGAAGTAAACCCAGACGTAAACACGTTTAAATTCTAGTCGTCTCAGAACTGGCGCATGTGTTGCAATTTCAATGATTCTGTGGATTTTGGACATTTTAAGGCTTCAAACTCAAATTGTTGGATTTAAGACTTTTTAAGACCTCACAGATGTCCTGTACAAAAGCACAATTAAATGTGTGGATTTTTCTAATTAAAGGTCCCATCGTATGCAAATTTCAACAATTTTAATAGTAAGACGCAAGATGCTATACATTAAATCACATACAACAACATAAGAGGTCAGGGGCTCACAAAGGTTAGAAACACTTGCATAGCTTTGCAAGCTACAGTACTGTACTAACATTAGTGAAGTGAAGTGAATTATATTTGTATAGCGCTTTTCTTAAAGCACTTTACATAGTGAAATCCACTATGTAAGTTACATTTGAACCAGTTTGGGTGGCACTGGGAGCAGGTGGGTAAAGTATCTTGCCCAAGGACACAACGGCAGTACCTTGAATGGCGGAAGCGGGGATCGAAACTGGAACCCTCATGTTGCTGGCACGGCCACTGTACCAACCTAGCCACGCCGCCCCGTCATGTTTTAACAGGATATAATGCTTAGTTAGCCTAAAGCTGACCAAAATGGTACGCCTGGGAAGTGGTGGAAGTATATACGGTGTAGAAGACAGAATTAGAGGTTTTAGGAGCAGTGTGTGTGGGCGTGTTATTAGAATTAGGAGTTGTAGGTCACATGGGTATAGGTAGGTGTGTGCACTAGCGGGTGTCTAATAAGGTATTTAAGGAGAGCACATACACCTGTGAGGAAGGAGGAAATAGGAAATAGAACAGAGTAAGGAGGACAGGAGGAGAGGATATGTTTGGGTGCCACACTATTTAATTACTGATTGATTTAACTATTATATTTCATGTTGTTTATCACTTCCGTTTGTCATCCTTTTTTGTAAAACCATAATAAACCCACGTCGAATTTACTCAGTAAGTCAAAAGCGTATCATTCAAGAAACAAAGACCCATTCTTATCCTTCCAGCGACCACCAGGAAATGTGGCCGCAACACAGGGGATGTGTTCATCTGATAATGGGTGAGTCAAAGAAGTTATGACCGTTTTTTATTAAGGTTATTTTTTAAATTCAAGTCCAAGCATTTATATTTATATTCCAACCGTAGTAAATTGTTACTCCCAGTGTTACAATGTACTGGTTTTAGAAACATGCTTATGGATGTTCTGATTGGAATAAGTGCGTGTAGAAAGTCCAGTATGAGATTTTGGCATGCCAGGCAATACATTTAGGGTTGTGATTCTGGACTCTGTGTTCATTAAGTGTCATAATAATGCGCACATCTATTGTTTGTAAGTAAACACTAAAATGGCTCTTTAAAGTGTCACTAGTCAATGACATAAATAATAACATTATTAATAAGGTATACACCAATACCATGACTAGGGATAGGTAGATTACTTTTTGTTTTTACAATACAGTTCATAGGCATGATTTTTTTTTTAAATATATATATATACATATATATATATTTTTTTTTTTTTAAGATTTCCATTGTAGTAGCATAAGTAAATGTATATATGTTTATAGTTATAGTTCTAAACAACTGTGAGGATCAGTACAATTGTAAAACAAGCAAATGACAGCCTTTTTCTTATAACTAAAGGCCAAATCTGCAGTGAAGCACTAGAGTTCTGTAGAAATGATGGGTGCCCACCCACCATTTGATGACAGCTAATGGCTGCACATGCAGCATGAAGCCAGATCATGTTTCCACAGGCCACAGATGGGTTGATCTGTTTTTTTAGAAATGGAAAATAGTATACAACAGGACTGGACAATTATGGTAAACGTAATAATCACGATTATTTTTGAGTGATATTGAAATCTCGATTAATAACACAATTATTTAATCATTTCAAAACTCAACTTTAAATATGATTTAAAAGAATAACCAAATACAAAGTACTACCAAATAAATAACAAGTAAAATAATACTAGTACCAACAATAAATTAAAATAACAATAGCAATGTGAAAAAAAAATATTACATTCAGTTTTTCCTTTTAAATGTTATATAATTCCCTTTTGATACTTTTTACACTTATTTTACCACCATAGAGTGTGTGCTTTTTGTGTCATGAAAAATGTTTTAAGTCAGAGCTAGGGTTGTCTCAATACCAATATTTGGGTACCAGTACTTTATTGTTAGTTTTAACGCCAAAGTGCATCCATTCTCCCTCTTCTATCTCCACCCTGTGTCTGCTTGTAAGTGATTTGTGCGTGTGTGTTGACTGACATGCGCCTCTGCACGTATTACCAGTAATGTCACGACGTGACAATGGCACACTGTCATGTCCGTTAAAAAAAAAAAGTGCTAATATTTTTCAGAGACAGTATAGTACCTATTTTAATTCATTAGTACTGCAGTACTTTATTAGTACCGATATACAACCCGAGTCAGAGCATTATAATTTTGTAAATGTATCAAAAAGTGCTTTATGTATGCAATGCTTGTGTAGGGTACTTTTTTGAAATCCTTATTTTGTTAGCGCAGTGAGACCGGATGTTGCACACAGCGCTTTTATTGTGAAGGAGGGAAGTGTGCTGTTGTTCTTGAGGTTGTTTAAAAAAAGAGACAGACTCAAGTTGAGACTGCTGTCTTGTTTGTACATTAATGTTACATTGATGATGTCGTTCACAACAATACAAGCAGATGAGATGTGTTGTGGGTGTATGGATTGTTCTTGCAAGCTTTAGCTTTGTAGTTTAGTTGGTGTTTCAAATGGCCGTCTCAAAATTGTTTAGTTCAGGATGAAAAGGATAAATGTTTCAGATGTAAATGAGCGATACAAGGCACATTATTTTCCACCTTGTTCTCACAATGACAACATTTTACTCACATGTATGTCAATGTCCCTGATATTCTGCATTTGACAGTGGATTCCATTTTATTGGCCAATTGTGCGATTCCATCTGCAGTTACGGTAACGCAGAAATGCCTTACTTTTTGTAGGCATACTAGCGTTGTGTCAAATAAAAAGTATAGCAACCATGTGGTGAGTTTAAAAACTTCTATAAGACATGGGTTTTTTTCACTAATACACTCACTCATCTGTTCCATTGGTCAGGAATTTGCATGCATGTTGCATGGCCCATTAATCTTTTTTTCCAATGCTATATTTCTAGAATCATGAGAAGCCAAAATGGAAATCGAGATTAAAATGTGATTACCGGTACTTGTCCAGCGTTAGTATGCTAGTATCACCCTACACAAATGCGATGACCTGTTCGTATAGTTAGTATTGATTGATTGATTGATTGAGACTTTTATTAGTAGGTTGCACAGTGAAGTACATATTCCGTACAATTGACCACTAAATGGTAACACCCGAATACGTTTTTCAACTTGTTTAAGTCGGGGTCCACTTAAATTGATTCATGATACAGATATATACTATCATATATACTATCATCATAATACAGTCATCACATAAGATAATCACATTGAATTATTTACATTATTTACAATCAGGGGTGTGGAGGGGGAGGGGGGGGTATGGACATCAAGTAGTGGACATAGAGAGAGAGAGAGAGAGAGAGAGAGAGAGAGAGAGAGAGAGAGAGAGAGAGAGAGAGAGAGAGAGAGAGAGAGAGAGAGAGAGATCAGAAGGCATAAGAAAAAGAAAAAGTATCTGCATTTGATTGTTTACATTTGATTATTAGCAATCTGGGGAGGGTGTTAGTTTAGGGTTGTAGCTGCCTGGAGGTGAACTTTTATTGCGGTTTTGAAGGAGGATAGAGATGCCCTTTCTTTTATACCTGTTGGGAGCGCATTCCACATTGATGTGGCATAGAAAGAGAATGAGTTAAGACCTTTGTTAGTTCGGAATCTGGGTTTAACGTGGTTAGTGGAGCACCCCCTGGTGTTGTGGTTATGGCGGTCATTTACGTTAAGGAAGTAGTTTGAAATGTACTTTGGTATCAGGGAGGTGTAGCGGATTTTATAGACTAGGCTCAGTGCAAGTTGTTTAACTCTGTCTTCCACCTTGAGCCAGCCCACTTTAGAGAAGTGGGTAGGAGTGAGGTGGGATCTGGGGTGGAGGTCTAGAAGTAACCTGACTAGCTTGTTCTGAGATGTTTGGAGTTTAGATTTGAGGGTTTTGGAGGTGCTAGGGTACCAGAAGGTGTAGCAGATTTTATAGACTAGGCTCAGTGCAAGTTGTTTAACTCTGTCTTCCACCTTGAGCCAGCCCACTTTAGAGAAGTGGGTAGGAGTGAGGTGGGATCTGGGGTGGAGGTCTAGCAGTAACCTGACTAGCTTGTTCTGAGATGTTTGGAGTTTAGATTTGAGGGTTTTGGAGGTGCTAGGGTACCAGAAGGTGCATGCGTAATCGAAAAAGGGTTGAACGAGAGTTCCCGCCAGAATCTTTAAGGTGCTTTTGTTGACCAGAGAGGAAATTCTGTAGAGAAATCTCGTTCGTTGGTTAACCTTTTTGATTACCTTGGTTGCCATTTTATCACAGGAAAGGTTAGCCTCTAGAATGGAACCTAGGTAGGTGACCTCATCTTTCCTGGTGATAACAATGTCACCTACTTTTATGGTGAAGTCATTGACTTTCTTAAGTTTGATGTGGGACCCAAACAGGATGGATTCTGTTTTACCCAAGTGTATGGATAGCTTGTTGTCAGCGAGCCAGGTGCAAGTTCTACAGAGCTCAGCACTGAGGATCTTCTCCACCTGTGACTTGTCCTTGCCGGATACCAGCAAGGCAGAGTCATCCGCAAATAAAAACAATTCACAGTCGCATGCCGATGACATGTCGTTTATGTATATTAGGAACAGTAAAGGTCCCAATATACTGCCTTGGGGGACTCCACAGCTCACCGAGAGGGGGGGGGGGGGACACAGTGCCGTTCACCTCTACCACCTGCTCCCTCCCCTCCAAGTAAGATTGCATCCAGCTCCATGAGGTTTTGTTAAATCCGATTGCTCTGAGCTTATCCAACAGTATAGCGTGGTTAACGGTGTCAAAGGCCTTCTGAAGGTCCAGCATGACCATGCCGCAGTATTTGCCCGCGTCCACCTCATGTTTGATGTGGTCGGTCAGATAGAGAAGGCATGTGTCAGTGGAGTGGTTAGTTCTGAAGCCGGATTGGAATTTGTACATGAGTTTATTAGTGGCAAGGTAACTATCGACCTGTTCATAAACTATTTTCTCCATTACTTTCGAAACGGAACTGAGAATAGAAACAGGTCGGTAGTTGCCAGGTTCCAATTTGCTTCCTTTTTTAAAGAGGGGAGTTACTCTTGCTATTTTAAAATCTTTTGGTACTTGGCCTTGTGTAATTGATAGGTTTATTATGTGCGTGATGATCGGGGCAATGATGGAGGCAGGGTCCCTGAGGAATCTGGAGGGAATATTATCAAGGCCGGTGGCCTTGTTAGGGTGGAGCGCGCTCAATTTTTTAAACACCTCATCAGCTGTGACCATTTCTAATTTGAAATCATCGTTGGATACTCCTAGCTTTCTGTAGAAGGCTTTAATGTGTTCTACACCAAAGCGACCAGAGTGGTGGGACAGCTTGTTGACAAGAGTTGCGGCTATGCTGGTGAAAAAGATGTTAAGTCTGCTAGCTACCTCCATTTTGTCTGTAATGAGGGAGTCACCCTCCTTGATGCTGATGTTGGTGAGTCTTGTTTTAAGTTTCTGGCTGCAACCAGGAAGCTGGTTGTTGAGAATTTTCCAGAGCTCACGTGGCTTATTTGTGTTTTCCTCTATTTTGTCGTTAATGTAATTTTTTTTAAGGATTTAGTCAGGTTGGTTGACTTATTTCTTAAGTAAGATATAATGGTAACTAGTAAATACATTTGTCTCTCACCGTTTTAAATCTGTTCATGATGGACATCATGATGTAGCCTTTGTTGTTCTTTTTAAGGTAGAAGAGGTAGATAGGGGAGACAGCCCATAAGTAGCTGCACGGCAGCCATGCCAGGAGGGTGAGCTGGAAACAAATGGGGAGGTCAGGCTGATCCGTGTGGAGCGTCTGATTGGCCACCTGCAGAAACAAACCAAGAAAGGAACACATGAGCTTATGGAACGGTATATGTTAGGATCGTTTTCGTTGGTTTTTATCATCACGTGCCATGAAAAACTAGAAAAGCACTTAAAAAGCCCAGCCCTAGCTCCCAATAGTAAAAATCTGAATCAGCCCCAAAAATAATTAACCATTTGTTCGGGCATTTACTGAAAGGTAGATCCGAAAATTTGATCATAACTTTTTAGTTTAGCTCAGTGACAACCTCTGAGGAGGGCCACAGTTGTAGCTGGAACCATCAGGTACAAAATCAACACACAGGTCTTGCTATAAGAATATAAATTACATAACTTTTTAGTTATTTTGCTAAGTAACTAAATAAGTGACAGACAAAAAAATGGCGATGATTACATAACCTCCTGGTGGAGGTAATTATTTGATGCCCTGATGATTTTGAATTTAGCCCTTACAAAAGACATGAAAACAGTCCATACATTTTGCTGGTTTTATTCTAACAAAGAGAGTTGGCATGTCAACATAAAAAGCAATGGTATGTCAAAAAGTCCAGAAAAAAATCTTGCATAGTGGTAATAAATTATTTTGTATTTTTGATGGATTAAACAAGTATTTGATCCCATACCAACAAGCAAAAATTCTGACCCCCGTTGCAGACCAATTAACTGATGAAACACACAATTTAGTCCTGCATGACTCTCTTTTTTTTCAGCAGGATTCTTGGTGACAAAGTGACCACTGTTGACGCAGTAATTAGAAAATGAAAGAAATACAAACAAAAGTCAATCACCCTTGCTGTGGAGGGCCGCGCAAGAGCTCACCTCATGGGGTGATTCTGTGAACGGTGAAGAATCAGCTCTGACCAAACCGGAGGAGTTTGTTTACAATCTTGGTGGGAGCTGACCAAGAGAACAACTTGTAACACTGTAAAGGCAATCGCCTTGCTCAGCAGGGCACATGCACAAGCCCTGTTTTAATTTTTCCAATGAACACCTGAATGATTCAGAGAAGAGATGTGCGCAACCTTGGTGACCAGCAACAAGAAACATCTGACTGCTGTGCTTGCTGATAAGGTTTTCTCCATCGGAGTTCAACATCCACTGTTGCGTTTATGTCCAAGCAGAGACAGCTACAACTCCCATCGCACAAGTTAATGATGGTATTTAGAAACGATGGAACAACTCTTTGGATATGCTGGCTTATTACCTTGGGCAGCAAGTTGTCATAGCAACAGCTCTCACCAGCTCAGAGGTAAGACAAAACACCTGAAAAATGGTTACAATTGACATTAAGATATTCACTGTAAGTAATGTATCATTTGTCAGCTTCTAATGCTATAGTTAGGCCACCAGTGTTGAAAAAAATAGACGCATAAAGACTAAACCTTGACTCTGATTCCATCTGTTCTTTTATCAATCAAATGGTATTGTCATTCATTAGTAGTGAGTACATTTTACAATTTAAAATGCATTTAATAAGTGTGTGCGTAATATTACATGGCAGGGCTATTAAACTGGCAGCCCAGGGGCCAAATCCTCACCGGATATGACAGGCATGTCTTTAATATAAAAAAAAAAACTTAGAAGAGACAAACATTTGTGCAACAGATTTAAAAGCACTAGATTTCTCTCATATAGATAATACTTGACAAGCTTTTAGCACTCCTGTTGTTATAGACAGGGCTATTTGTTTCCAAATGTTGTAACTCTCGACGACAAAATTAGACAAAAATCAAATGTACACTGCAGAGGACGCTGGTTACAAGGAAAATACAAAATGGGAATATAGTGACGGTAGAAGTCTGGCCCCCTGGCCCTTAGCTTTCTGGAAATGTAGTTGAATAGTCCTGTTATTGGATGTCAAAAAAGTTTAGTTTTTTTTAAAATAGTCCATTATTCATTGTTCTTTGCTCTTTGCACAGGATACGTTCCAAGATGGCAGACATCGATTGCGATGGCGGTTGCTGGTATTTCAAGTAGGGTAGGCTAATGTACAGTATCTAATAACGGACAAAACATACAAAAGATGCTACATTTTACAAAGAAAATGTCACGTAGAGGATTTCAAAAGTCTCCATATCAACTCGGAATAACGCAATGAAACTTGAAAAAGGCTCTGGCAGTGGTTTTTTATTTAGGGATTTAATGGCATAAAAATCTTACGGCACGATATTATCAGGGTATTTTGGCCACGGTATGATATTATTGTGGTATATGTCCAAAAATAAATATATATTTAAAAATGTTATAGTGTATAAAATGAAGTGGCAGGCTAAAATGCCCTAATCATATTTATTATTACAAACATGTATTTTTAAGTGCAAAGAGTTGTGCAGGAAAATTCACTGTATCAAGAAAATATAAATGGTAAATGGGTTATACTTGTATAGCGCTTTATATACCTTTAAGGTACTCAAAGCGCTACCAACAGAGCCACGCCCTCTCCATTAAAAAAAAAACTTACAGTTGAGTGTTGTTAAAGTGACAATGTAAACATTCAGTGTAAAACAATTAAGTACAGTTTAGTGTCTTTTGTGTCTTTCCACTTTTACTTTATGAAAAGCAGTATCCTCCACAGTGGACATGTTTTATATCAGTTTAGAAAATGCTGTTTCTCAAAAAAGTTAACAATATAGCTTTTAATAATTTAAATACCTCACAAACGAATGTTTAGCTTTGCTGGCTTCAAATATATTTTATGAGGTGGCCACTTGTCCAAGGTGTACACGCTCCCTTCCGCCGGAGTGCAGATAGGCTCCAGCCCCCACCGCGACATCGAAGAGACAAGAAGTAGAAAATGGATGAATGGAATGGGGGTTTATCAAGTAGTTTGTCAGTTTCCTCATATTCCCGCAGTGTAGTTTTTTTGGGTGATTACCTCTGTGTGGTGCGGCGTGACTGGCTGGATCGGTGTTGGCTTGGAAACGCTCGAGACAAAAGTGGCGCTTTGCAGAACGCACACTTTCTTACCTCCGCCAAAGAGATTATGCTTTCAGAAGGGTTTGTTTGTGTGTTTGTTAGCAACATACTAAACAATTATGGATAGATATTGATGATAGTTTAAGAAAATGTCCAAAAACAATTCCTCCTATCTTACGAACACACTTCACTTCCTGCTTACGGTGTTCTACGCCCCCTACCTTGCCGGCCCCGCGCTGTACAGAGGATTCTGGGAGATGCATAGTATTTTCAGGTCCGGCCAACGATAAAGTGCCAGAAAAAACCTACACACCAAGTTTTTGTTTAATACCTTCATGTGTCACGCCATTGTTGTGACGACTTTGAAACCGAAATACCGCGGTATCTACAATATTGTTACACCCCTGCTTATATTACAAGGATCATTGATTCATTCATTTTACTTTCAATCAAAAAGGGATTCAGCCTCAATCATCATGCAGAAGCTCAGCGTCCAGGCTAGCCGAGGTCAAGCTCACTTTCCATACACTTCCAAAGATGATGAGCGTCTTGATGAGTGCATTCCAGCGCATATTTAGTCAAAGACATGTAAACACAAAAGTGCATATCTAACACTTGTTTTTTTTACATTTTAGGAGAAGCAGAGCTTCCCTTGCAGTATTACAGCAATCGCCACTGACCTACTGTATTCCATTTTATCCGCTTAAGAAAAATATTATCACTTGACACTAGGAGTGTAACGGTACACAAAAATTTCGGTTCGGTACGTACCTCGGTTTAGAGGTCACGGTTCGGTTCATTTTCGGTACAGTAAGAAAGCAACAAAATATACATTTTTTGGTTATTTATTTACCAAATTTGTAAACAATGGCATAACATACATATACACACAGGGTCCATTGCCAGGGTTAATGTGGTCAACATACCGTAATTTCCGGACTATAAGCCGCTACTTTTTCCCCTCGTTCTGGTCCCTGCGGCTTATACAAGGGTGCGGCTTATTTACGACCTGTTCTTCTCCGACACCGACGAAGAGGATTTCGGTGGTTTTAGTACGCAGGAGGAAGACGATGACACAATGATTAAACACTGACTTTTCATATACCGGTAGGCTGGTTATTTTGATAACGTACAGGCGAGCACTTTGTATTACTTTGCACCGTTGTATTATTTGTACTCTGCACGAATGCTGTTCGCCATGTCAAAGATGTGAAAGTTTGATTGAATGATTGAAAGATTTATTGTTAATAAATGGGACGCTTTGCGTTCCCAAACAGTCATCTCTGTCCCGACAATCCCCTCCGTGGTAGCAGGAACCCCTATATACTAGGCTAATTACACATCAAAACCCTGCGGCTTATAGTCGGGTGCGGCTTATATATGGAGCAATCTGTATTTTCCCCTAAATTTAGCTGGTGCGGCTTATAGTCCGGTGCGGCTTATAGTCCGGAAATTACGGTATATAAAATAAAAACTAAATAAGATAAGGCTCAGAATGGTTTCTTAACAAAACCTTTCTACATATAAAGTGCTTTTTTTGATTGATTGATTGATTGATTGATTGAGACTTTTATTAGTAGATTGCACAGTACAGTACATATTCCGTACAATTGACCACTAAATGGTAACACCCTAATAAGTTTTTCAACTTGTTTAAGTCGGGGTCCACGTTAATCAACATTAAACTGCCTCAAGTTGTTGCTCAGATGAAATAAAATGACAAAACGTTTCTTCTACATATAAAAAGTGCAACATTAAACAGTTTCAAGTCAACTCAGCCTCAGATTAACTTTTGTTTTCCCCCCCAGCCTGGTTACCTTGGCAGTAAGAGGATATATGGGCTTATTGTTCTTCCACCATAGAAGTGGGTCAAAATCTAGTTTATAATGCAATATGGTCTTAAATCTGCTGCTATAAAAACATTTGTTACTGCTTTAGCCCTGCCTGACTCGCAGAGGAGAGGCTGCTTGAATGCGGTGGTGACGCTTCAAATGGGTTAGCATGTTTGACGTGTTGTCAGAAGCAGCAGCTGAACAATGTTGGCAAACCTCCGTCCTCCATTGTTGTATCGCGAAGCCAAAGTGTTCCCAAACAGGAGATCTTAACGAGGCAGGAGGGTCTTCCAGCTCTGGCTTTTACATGTCGTCGTAGCCCGGTCGCTGCTAGCATGCCGTGTGTTGTGCCTCGGTGTGCATTGTTTACACAACGTGCGGTACGCTACTTAATATGTCCGTGTGGAAACTCGTTCGGTACACCTCCGAACCGAACCGAAAACCCCGTACCGAAACGGTTCAATACAAATACACGTACCGTTACACCCCTACTTGACACACAATGGAGTCCTGAAAGAAAGCACTGCAAACTAAAGATTAGAGCAAAAACGTTTGGGGCTTTTGCATTAATCATCATCATAGGATATTGTTTTAGCCATGCAGAAAAAAAGAAAACACCTTACTTAAATGATGAATAAGCCATACAAAAAAAGTGTTGCCGTAAAAGTAGTACTGAAATAATCAATATCCAGTTTTACGGCTAAGCCACAACTACTCCCACCTCTATGTGTACACGGAGGACATGGAAAAGAGAGCTCTGAGCTCTTTTAAGGGAAGAGCGCCAAGTTATTGGTACAGATATGTGGATGACACATGGGTGAAAATCATAAACCAAGAAGTACAAGCCTTCACCAAGCACATTAGCACAGTGGACAAGTTCACACGTGAGGATGTCAAAGACAGTAAGTTGCCTTTTTTGGACTGTGATGTCCACATTGTAGAGAACAGGGGCCTCCATGTCAGAATCTACCGAAAACCCATACATAATGATCAATACCTACTTTTTGACTCACACCACCCACTAGAACACAAACTGGGCGTTATCAGAACCCTACAACACAAAGCTGATAATGTTCCTACCAGCCCACAAGGCACAGACAAAGAGCATACGCTTTTGAGGGAAGCCCTCAAAACATGTGGTCACCCCAGCTGGTTGTTTATGAAAAGTGCATCCAGTTTTAGAAGAAACAAGAACAGGGTGAATGTCAAGAAAAAAAGTGACTGACAGAAAACATTTTAACCAACACAACATCCCAGTACACTGCAAGCCAGGCAACACCCTGAGACAGACACTATTGTATCCTAAAGACCGGACACTCCACACCCACAAAAACTATCGGGTGTATGGTACCCAGTGTAATGATGAATGCGCTGATTCATATATTGGGATAACAAAACAACCACTAAGCCTACGAATACACGGGCAAAATATTCAGGCAAAAACTCAGATGTCTACCTGCACCTCAAGGAGAAACAGCATTCCTTTGAGAACAAAAATGTCCAGATTCTGGACTGGGACGACGGATGGTACGAAAGAGGAGTAAGGGAAGCCATCTACGCCAAGGTTGAAAAAACCATTCCTGAACAGCGAAGGTGGTCTACCATAGCACCTGTCTCCCACATACAACACTGTCCTTTCAACCATTCCTAAAAGACTCTGCAATTTAGCCTCCAACAAATAACAGGAGTTCGAAACATTCTGGTCACAGATTCTCCTTTGTGCCATTTGTTTACAACTGAATGGAATGCTAACGTGGGTGATTCTGACTATTTTGGGCTGATAGTGGTCAATCTACAGCGATTGTTCAGACACTCAAAACCTCAATGCTAACGTGGGAAATTCTACTTCAAAGACTGTCATTGGCATTGAAAGTAGAATTGCTCGTTGGCATCTCAACTGTGTGGAGTTGGCATGTTCTCCGGGTATTCCGGCTTCCTCCCACCTCCAAAGACATGCACCTGGGGATAGGTTGATTGCAGTGACGTGCAGTCAGGGGAGGCAGGTGAGGCGGGGCCTCACGTGCCATCATGGAAAGAAAAAAAATGTTAAAAAAAATGTAATTGTTATATGTATCCAGTGATTATACTATAAAGTTATTTTCCATTTAACTTCACCAGTTTTAGATTATTTTTATTCAAAATCGCTGAGTTTTCACATTTGCCATTCAAATACTGAGAAGAGACTTGCGGTGAGTCACCAGCCAGTTAAACCTCACCATGGATTGCGCAATGACTCGGCTAACTGCTGGCCTGCTGTGCAGTGAGACCGTATTGCTATATGAATTATATAGTTTAGTTAGCTGAGGTATATAATGTACAGTGTATTTTGTCAAAAACTGTATGTGTGTAACGTATTTCTTGTGCTGAGCAATCATAAAACGGCTGCGAAGACGCACTGTGTGAGGCTCGCAGTAATCCCGCCACCTGGTGGTAGAGGGCGGTAGTGATCCCAGAGATCATTCTTGCGACTACTCGGCTGCAGAAGAAGTGACAACAAGCAGCAACAGTTAGCAGCAATCGTTTACTTTTTCCTCTTGCCCGGACTATTAATATGGAGGATTACATATCTAAAATAAAACAGTTTTCTAAACTGGACTTTCAATCGAAGCAGGAGGTAATACTTAAAGGAAGGTCTCCATCGAGACAGAGAGACTTTTAAAACTGAAGAAAGATAAGAAATACTTCTATAAACAAGTTATCAATGCTTTTGTTCAAAAGGAGCGGCGCATGGACTTCATTTATAAGTAAAGGTAAGACCATAATAACGTTTTTTTTAATTAAATGTGCTTTTTTGTGTGCTACATTTTGTATGTGTAAAGTTAAAGGCCTACTGAAACCCACTACTACCGACCACGCAGTCTGATAGTTTATATATCAATGATGAAATCTTAACATTGCAACACATGCCAATACGGCCGGGTTAACTTATAAAGTGCAATTTTAAATTTCCCGGGGAACTTCCGGTTCGAAACGCCTCTGAGGATGACGTATGCGCGTGACGTAGCCAGTAGAACACAGGTATGGCTTCCACATTGAAGCTAATACGAAATAGCTGTTTTCATCTCATTCTGGATGTATTCTGGACATCTGTGTTGGTGAATCTGTTGCAATTATGTTCATTGCATTATGGAGAAAGAAGCTGAGCAAGCAAAGAAGAAAGTTCTCGGTGCAAAGCGGACGTATTTTGCGAAGGAAGTCAGCAGCAACAGTACACAGCCGGTGTTTCATTGTTTACATTCCCGAAAGATGCAGTCAAGATCGAAGAACTCGGATAACAGAGACTCTAACCAGGAGGACTTTTGACTTCGATACACAGACACATGTAGAGAACTGGGACAACACAGACTCTTACCAGGATTACTTTGATTTGGATGACAAAGACGCAGACGTGCTACCGTGAGTATGCAGCTTTGGCTTCCAAACATTTGATCGCTTGCCCGTACGTGCGCGTCACATACGTAACTTTGTTTAAATATATAAGCTTTATGAACCTTGGGTTAGGTGAACGGTCTTTTGGGCTGAGTGATTGTGTGTGTTGATCAGGTGTTTGAATTGTATTGGCGTGTTCTATGGAGCTAGGAGCTAGCAGAGGAGCTAGGAGCTAGCATAAACACCTAGGTGTTTTTATGCAGGATTAATTTGTGGCATATTAAATATAAGCCTGGTTGTGTTGTGGCTAATAGAGTATATATATGTCTTGTGTTTATTTACTGTTTTAGTCATTCCCAGCTGAATATCAGGTACCGTGAGTAGCAGCTGCGCTTCCAAACATTTGATCGCTTGCGAGTACGTGCGCGTCAAGTACGTTACTTTGTTTAAATATATAAGCTTTATGAACCTTGGGTTAGGTGAACGGTCTTTTGGGCTGAGTGATTGTGTGTGTTGTGCAGGTGTTTGGCGGCTTATATGGCGCTAGGAGCTAGGAGCTAGCATAGGAGCTAGGAGCTAGCATAACAAACACTTAGGTGTTTTTATGCAGGATTAATTTGTGGCATATTAAATATAAGCCTGGTTGTGTTGTGGCTATTAGAGTATATATATGTCTTGTGTTTATTTACTGTTGTAGTCATTCGCAGCTGAATATCAGGTCACCCCCGGCTCTCACAGCATCTTCCCTATCTGAATCGCATCCACTCCCCACTAGTCCTTCACTTGCACTTTACTCATCCACAAATCTTTCATCCTCGCTCAAATTAATGGGGAAATTGTCGCTTTCTCGGTCCGAATCTCTCTCACTTCATGCGGACATCATTGTAAACAATAGGGAACTTTGCGTATATGTTCAATTGACTACGTCACGCTACTTCCGGTAGGGGCAAGCCTTTTTTTATCAGATACCAAAAGTTGCGATCTTTATCGTCGTTGTTCTATACTAAATCCTTTCCGCAAAAATATGGCAATATCGCGAAATTATCAAGTATGACACATAGAATAGATCTGCTATCCCCGTTTAAATTTAAAAAATTCATTTCAGTAGGCCTTTAAAGTTAAGTTAAAGTACCATTGATTGTCACACACACTAGGTGTGGTGAAATGTGTCCTCTGCATTTGACCCATCCCCTTGCTCACCCCCTGGGAGGTGAGGGAAGCATTGGGCAGCAGCGGTGCCGCGCCCAGGAATAATCGTTGGTGATTTAACCCCCAATTCCAACCCTTGATGCTGAGTGCCAAGTAGGGAAGAATGCTGGTATGAGCTTCTAAACATAACCCGTTAACTGCTGCCAATCAAATGGTGAATAAGATACTCTTTAGGGTTCATATGTTTGTAAATCTGACTGTGATGAAGTCAGTGCCTCACCAGCCATGAACCTCACCGCACGTCACTGGTTGATTGGTAACACTAAATTTGGCCCTAGAGTGTGTGAATGTGTCCCCTGCACAAATAATATTACGCTTTTGAATGGCCAAGCGCAGTGCTTCAATTGTTTTCTATTACGCCCCCCTAGGGAAAAAAGAAAGCATTTTGTGCACCCCAACCCCACTCTCTGCTGCGACTATAGTATACTTTGTCTATAAAATTGTTATAGGTACAACAGCATAACAATGAATCCCCGAGAAAAAATAATAACAGAACAGAGAATAACATTAACAAAATTATTCATGATTTTTTTTTTAGTCTGTAACAGAAAATAAATTCCTCAAAAAAATGTAACACAAAATGGTAACCGACTTGAACCTTTTGATAATAAAAAAAATTAACTATATAAACCTAATGAATAATAGATACAGTACATTCAAAATGATCAGCAACATTAACTTAGTATATAAAATACTTTAACCTACACAACAAAAATTAATAAAACAATTGTTAAATCAAAATGAGGAAATCAGAAATAATGGGTACAAAGAGCACGTTTTGTAGTGCACAGCTTTTCAAAGAAATCCGCCCCACTATTTCAGAAGGACTGGCCAAGCTCAGGCTAAAGCTTGTCCCTTTACATCGCCCAAAAACTAATCATTAATAAAGCGTCTGGGAGTGTATTGGCACATCTACATTACTTTTCTCTGCGGGGGAAATTTGTGACCGCTATTGGAAGGGTGTCCGCCAACACAGGTTTGATTGTATGAGACATTCCTATTGGGACTCACTTGGAGCAGGAGCACTGAAGAGCTCTTTCTGCTGTTCAAAGGCTGAAAGTTGTGTTGACTGCAGGAATATTGCCGGGTTTTTTTTAGTTTTTTACATGAAACTTTTCATTTCATTTCATTTCAACCTACTCAGGGCCTAGTGGTTAGAGTGTCCGCCGTGAGATTGGTAGGTTGTGAGTTCAAACCCCGGCCTTGTCATACCAAAGACTATAATAATGGGACCCATTACCTCCCTGCTTGGCACTAAGCATCAAGGGTTGGAATTTGGGGTTAAATCACCAAAATGATTCCTGGGTGCGGCTACCACTGCTCCCCTCACCTCCCAGGGGGTGAACAAGGGGATGGGTCAAATGCAGAGGACAAATTTCACCACATCTAGTGTGTGTGTGACAATCATTGGTACTTTACCTTTAACTTAAATTTAAAATTGGGAAATGCACTAAGCTTCCCTAACTTCAAACACTTTCTTTTTGCGGAGCCAACACATTATGATTGACTGCACTATGAGATTATGCAAAGAGGCAAATATCAATAATGAAGGAAAAGGAACAATCACATCCATTATTCAATATGTACAGTATGATGCATGTTTAAGCGTGTGCTCGCATTCCTTGTTACACCAGTTCCTGTGCCTTTTTCAACTACACTGGGGTGCATGGCTCTGCACATGCGAAAGAGGGTATTGTAGAACTTTTGACTTTATCTTTATGTTTATTCCGGGTATGCAAGGTGGTGGCAAAATTACTTATCAGGTGAAAAAAAAAAAAAATCTGTTAATAAATATGTACAAGTTGCATGCACAAATATGGTGACTAATTGTGTCCGACCTAGACCCAACTCTTTCGGTTGGGGGTTAGAGAGTAAGTGTGCCAAACTTCAGTATAGATCAGAATAATGGGAATTGATAAGATTTATACGGTTCCAATTCTACTTTCGATTCTGCTTAACGATTCGGCTCCCTATTGGTTCTCTTCTCGATTCGGAGAACAAAAAGGTGAATTAGCATTAATTTAGTTTAGTTTAGAGGTAACGTGACCTTACGAAGCCGACAATGAGGTCTTAAGAAGCACATACGCAGCATAGAAAAAAACTTCTTATAAATATTCTTCTGTAAGAATTTAACAAAATGAAACATATGTAACAATAATGTAACATTTAGTACCATTTTAAAAACATTTATGAATCTTTATCATCTCTCTAGAAAATCTACAAGTGAACTCAAAAAATTAGAATACCATTCAAAGGTTTGTTTTGATTTACAAGGTAAAACTAATATGACAGGCTCATAACATGCAACTCACAGTATTTCAAGCTTTTTGATGATTACGGCTTAACACGTATGAAAACCTTGAATTGAAAATCTCTATAATTGTGGGGGTTTTTAAAAACTGTAAGCCATGATGATCAAAATTATAACAATTCAAGGCTTGACATATTTCAATTTGCATGTAATGAGGTAATATTGAATTGCTGACATTACTTTTACACAATATTTAAATTTCATGAGTTTCATTCATTCACCTACCAAAAGTCAGGAGCAGTGTGGCAAATGGGTTTAAGCATTTGATTACGGTCTTAGTCATGGCTCTGTGAACTTTGTCTATTCTACCCTGAGTCATTGCACTCTTCCCTGCCGTGGAGAAAGGAGAGAGGTATTGTAGATGTGACATGGAGCGAGTACTTACTGCACTCCTCGTAGTCAGTCAGAATCTGTCTCTGTCATCATGCTCATCATAATGAGAAGGCATTATTTCAATTTAACAGGTAATAGCACTAACATTATAGGTGGTATTAGTACCTTGTATTTACTCAAGATGACTGCTGCTGGGATGAGATCCACACAGCTCAAAAACACAACACTAATTTATAGTTATTGCTTGCTATAGGTTCAAATGTTTCAGCATATTGCTTGTATGTCCTCCTCTTGATGAAATAGCAACCTTGCAGTAATTACAAGTAGCACTGTTGCAATCTTTTCTTGTAAAATGTAGCCAAACTTTAGAGTGTTTACGTGGCACTGGTGCCATGAAACTGCTTGACTGAAGTACCTGCACACATTGTGTAATGACGTCATTCCTTCCCATAGGAATCAATAAAGAAATTGTTTGAAAAAATGGCAAGCTGTCACGTTTGGGTTGCATCTTTATGCGGGGTCGTTCTCCCAGGAATGCAGACAGACCACTCCGGACAAAGCGTTCAGGTAAAAACATGATTTATTCTCAAAAATAACGCGAAGTACCAAAAAAGAGAAAACAAGCAAAATGGATGTTAAACTAACACTTAGCATAAACTATGGATGAGAAAAACTTACTAACTGTAGCATGAACAAACAAGACTTACGTAGCAAGGCATGAAGCAAACAACTAGAGACAAGGCAAAACTCACATAACAGGTGCTTGTAGCAAATAATGACGCCAGGCTGACTGACCGGCAAAGGCAGGCTTAAATAATGCCTCTGATTAGTGCTCGGGTAGCAGGTGAGCGGCCGAACACTAATCAGAGACAGGTGAACATAATGAGCAACCATGGCAACCAAAACAAACTCAGTAGGTGCACAAACAGGAACTAAAGAGTCCAAAGCTAACAGAAAACACAAAAACATGATCCGGACCAAGGATCATGACACAAGCAATTCCATGCAATTGATACACTGTGAACCGGTTCTGAACAAGAACGTGTTTTCAAATCCTATCCCTAAATTACACTATGCAAACATACCAGACTCTGGGTTTCAACTGGGCCCAATCACAATTTTAACGGCCAAGTATTTTGCCTGAGGTTACAACAACATGGATTGGTCACTGTGAGTGACCTCTAGAATGTGATTTTGCAATGCATTGTGGGGCCATTATGGCCATTTTTGCAGGATAAAACTTTTGTTTATATGGCTGTACTGTAACCATGTTATGTCTATGGATGTTCTCATTCATCCAGGTCATTATTATCTTGCGTTTAATGTGAGAGGGACAAAAAAACTGGATTAAAATGGATTGTACAAAATAATAAATCAAGGGACCGTACCGAGACAAACTGGACACTGTTCCAAAGGTTTGCCCATTGGAAAAAATCAGTACACTTGGTGGAATTGATCCATATGCGCATGTACAATGGAGAAGAGATTTAAGTAAGCTGCAGTCATTGTCCGGAGCCGAACTTGTCCTATATCTCGTCAACGGAATCAGTAAAGGCTCACGGACAAACCAACTTTTGGTGGGTGCAATTTTCCATCTGAAAGAAAAGACCGCTGTCACTTCAGAGGTAAGTCAACACAACTTGTCACGCCACAGTGTGGTGTCTTCTAGACAAATTTGTTTCCAACTGAATATATTCTAAACATGGAATCCAATGTACATTAATGTGGGATATATGTAGGGTCTTCTCAGTTATTCATCTATGAATAGGGGCATTTTCACAACTCGTTTCTGAAATGGAGTGAGGGTGCCCAGTCTGGGTGGGTTTCAATCATTTCATATGCCGGTTTCCCTGAAAAAAAAAAAGCCCATTATTACTTTTAAAATACTTTGACCAGGGTGCTGCTTCTTTGAAAATAATATGTAATAATTGTTTTGCTTATCCATGACTAAAAGTAAACAGACAACATGTTTTTTTTCCAAAATACTTTACGTTGTTTTGAGCCCGCAGCTAGCTTAGCTAATGCTAACAGCCTACTAAATGCTACTTGTGAAACAGAATAAAACATGCTATATTCAAACTGAAAATGCATTGAACACATCAACATGGGCCAGGTAATGCCATTAAATAGGATGTTTGGTCATCTCAAGGGTGCTATCCTGGCCATTTGCCGTCTCTTTGTTAGCTCACTAACACGAGTTCCTTGGATTTCCTTCCATGCTGGAAATGAGAAAAATCTCACCAAACCTTTTTTTTTTCCTGTAGCAATTATGTAAACAATTGTGGCAGTTAATAATGCAGCACGTTTGTGCCATGTTTTGAACTTGGTAAAGAAAATAAGAAAACTTCTTGCATTCAGGGGTGTAAATAAGCTTTTCAGATTTCATCAAAACCCATAATGCATTGCCTTTACGTTACACTTTCTAGCCCTATATTGTGTAAAAATGTGCCTTGTTTTCATTCAGGATGTTAAGCCTCGTGGAGTCTCTTCCTGCATGGCACAACCTCACAGATAATTATAACAAATGTACATGACAGGAAATTATTTCCCACCAAACATCTCTTTTCATTAATACTCAGTTCTTCATTTAGGTCAACTTCTTTCCGTTTTAATTCTGCATAAAACATGCTACAGTTTGCAAAAAAGAACATTTGCAGAGACAAGCATTAGCTTTAGTAGAAACAGAAAAGTCACATCAGTTGTCGAGCTGTGTCTATCATGTAACACGTGCCAGCTCAAATGCAGCCATATGTAAAGAGTTTGGGTAGGGCAGCTCCAACACCTTTTACCAACATAGCTAACAAAGAAAGAGTTGTAACCAAACCTGCTTTGATTACACACAAAAATGTATTGTAGAGGACCGACTTGATTTGGCTGACGAAATAGCAGTAACTAAAAAAGGTTTTCTCTGATTGCATTGAAAACAAGGTATTCCTGAGTGTAATACCCACGCAGTCACGCAGTAGAACACGGGAATAGAGCAGCAGCGAGAGAATTTAACATTAACGAATCAATGGTGCGGAAGTGGAGGAAGCAACATGATGACCTGCGCCAAGTAAAGAAGACTAAACAGAGTTTCCGAGGGAACAAAGCGAGATGGCTACAGTTGGAGGACAAACTCGAACAGTGGGTTGTTGAACAGAGAGCAGCAAGTAGAAGTGTCAGTACAATCACTATTTGTTTTGTTGACATTCCCTTTAGCGCAGCTCCATCTACTGGATGCATAACATAACCCCAGCCTCTACTGTAGCGTCTATTCTATGCGCCTTATAATGCGGTGCACCTTATATGTGAACAAAGTTTTAAAATAGGCCATTCATTGAAGGTGCGCCTTATAATCCGGTGCGCCTTATAGTGCGGAAAATACGGTATTTGAAATCTTTGCGCAACCCAATATGTCTAACAATCTCAAATGATGCTCAAAGGCCTACTGAAACCCACTACTACCGACCACGCAGTCTGATAGTTTATATATCAATGATGAAATCTTAACATTGCAACACATGCCAATACGGCCGGGTTAACTTATAAAGTGCAATTTTAAATTTCCCGCGAAACTTCTGGTTGAAAACGTCTCGGTATGATGACATTTGCGTGTGACGTCACGTAGTGAACGGAAGTATTCGGACCCCATTGGATCCAATACAAAAAGCTCTGTTTTCACCACATAATTCCACAGTATTCTGGACATCTGTGTTGGTGAATCTTTTGCAATTTGTTTAATGAACAATGAAGACTGCAAAGAAGAAAGCTGTAGGTGGGATCGGTGTATTAGCGGCGGAGTACAGCAACACAACCAGGAGGACTTTGAGATGGATAGCAGACGCGCTAGCGGCCGACCTCAACTTGACTTCCTCCGTCTCCGGGCCGCCGACCGCATCTATGATCGGGTGAAGTCCTTCGTCGCTCTGTCGATCGCTGGAACGCAGGTGAGCACGGGTGTTGATGAGCAAATGAGGGCTGGCGTAGGTGGATAGCTAATGTTTTTAGCATAGCTCTGTCGAGGTCCCGTAGCTAAGTTAGCTTCAATGGCGTCGTTAGCAACAGCATTGTTAAGCTTCGACAGGCTGGAAAGCATTAACCGTGTAGTTACATGTTCATGGTTTAATAGTATTGTTGATTTTCTGTCTATCCTTCCAGTCAGGGGTTTATTTCTTTTGTTTCTATATGCATTTTAGCACGATGCTATCACGTTAGCTCCGTAGCTAAAGAGCTTCGCCGATGTATTGTCGTGGAGATAAAAGTCACTGTGAATGTCCATTTCGCGTTCTCGACTCTCATTTTCAAGAGGATATAGTATCCGAAGTGGTTTAAAATACAAATCCGTGATCCACAATAGAAAAAGGAGAAAGTGTGGAATCCAATGAACCCTTGTACCTAAGTTACGGTCAGAGCGAAAAAAGATACGTCCTGCACTGCACTCTAGTCTTTCACTCTCATGTTCCTCATCCACAAATCGTTCATCCTCGCTCAAATTAATGGGGTAATCGTCGCTTTCTCGGTCCGAATCGCTCTCGCTGCATTGTAAACAATGGGGAAATGTGAGGAGCCCTTCAACCTGTGACGTCACGCTACTTCCGGTACAGGCAAGGCTTTTTTTATCAGCGACCAAAAGTTGCGAACTTTATCGTCAATGTTCTCTACTAAATCCTTTCAGCAAAAATATGGCAATATCGCGAAATTATCAAGTATGACACAGAATGGATCTGCTATCCCCGTTTAAATAAAAACATTTAATTTCAGTAGGCCTTCAAATATCTCATTGCCCTGATCATTAGTAATATGCTGCACCCACTCTTTCCATTGGTTTCCTTTTGTGCTTGTTTTCATTTATGCCTTAAGTCAACAAACCCTGTTCAGTGGCCTTGTGGTTAGAGTGTCCGCCCTGAGACTGGAAGGTCGTGAGTTCAAACCCCGGCCGAGTCATACCAAAGACTATAAAAATGGGACCCATTACCTCCCTGCTTGGCACTCAGCATCAAGGGTTGGAATTGGGGGTTAAATCACCAAAATGATTCCCGAGCGCGGCCACCGCTGCTGCTCACTACTCCCCTCACCTTCCAGGGGATGAACATGGAAATGGGTCAAATGCAGAGAATAATTTCACCACACCTAGTGAGTGTGTGACTGTCGTTGGGACTTTAACTTTTACTTTTGTGTACAGCTCCACTAATGGACATTGGAGTGTAACTTTAATTTACTTGGTTGAACAATAAATATCAGCAGCAGTGCAGTCTAACATTTTTTTAAAAGACAGTTGGTTCTGGAAATGACGTGTGATTTTAATGGAATTTAAATATTTATTCTATAACAGGTTCAACATGTTTGCCACTTACTGACGGGTAGAAATAAATAATCACTAAAAATTAGGTGTCCCATTCCAATATTTATATCTGATTTAAAAAAAGGATCGGATGGTATCGGCTTACAACTAATATCTCTTATATAAGTTCCAATACAAAATGATGCAATCATATGTGCGCAGTATGTATTATTTATTGCTCATTCTTTTTTTTTGTTGTTGTCTTTTACTTGGAAGAACCTCCAAAAAACGTACAAATGGTGCCGCTGAAGTGGCAGCTGATTGCATTGGCTCTGTGCTCTTTTAATGTATTTTATGTCCTTTGTGTTCTTTTATGTTGCCATTTTGTTTTCATGTGTTGTACTTGTTACCTTCTTTTTTGTGGACCTTTTTTCCACATAATTTCCCTTTTACTACTATAGGCTATTAGGAGCTAGCAGCTAGTGCACACAGCAGTTCACAAGCTGAACATATGAAGCACTCAAATTAGACATATGTTATAACTGTTCTTTACTGAACAATATTGCAGTCTAAACCACGGCAACCTATCCTTATCACTATAGGGTACTACAGTAGCTAGTAGCTACAACAGCTGAGCACACAACAGCACTCAAGCTAGACATGAGTAATAACTTTCCTTAATGGAACGTAATTGCAGTCTAAAACATGACATTTGTCAATATAAACAAGTATGAAATAATTATAGTTGCAGATTACTTACAGGTACAAAGTCTCCAAGCAAAGGCATATTAGAAAGTATCCAATACCAAATGTGTCTGTATCATTCAATTTGCTGCATCATGAGTAACTTAAAGGCCTACTGAAATGAGATTTTCTTATTTAATCGGGGATAGCAGATCCATTCTATGTGTCATACTTGATCATTTCGCGATGTTGCCATATTTTTGCTGAAAGGAATTAGTAGAGAACTTTGACGATAAAGTTCGCAACTTTTGGTCGCTGATAAAAAAGCCTTGCCTGTACCGGAAGTAGCGTGACGTCACAGGTTGTGGAGCTCCTCACATCTGCACATTGTTTACAATCATGGCCACAAGCAGCGAGAGCGATTCGGACCGAGAAAGCGACGATTTCCCCATTAATTTAAAGAGGATGAAAGATTTGTGGAAGAGGAAAGTGAGAGTGAAGGAATAGAGGGCAGTGGAAGCGATTCAGATAGGGAAGATGCTGTGAGAGGCGGGTGGGACCCGATATTCAGCTGGGAATGACTAAAACAGTAAATAAACACAAGACATACAGTATATATACTCTATTAGCCACAACACAACCAGGCTTATATTTAATATGCCACAAATTAATACCGCATAACAAACACCTCCCCCCTCCCGTCCATATAACCCACCAATACAAATCAAACACCTGCACAACACACTCAATCCCACAGCCCAAAGTACCGTTCACCTCCGCAAAGTTCATATAGCACATATATTTCCCCAAAGTTACGTACGTGACATGCACATAGCGGCACGCACGTACGGGCAAGCGATCAAATGTTTGGAAGCCCCAGCTGCGTACTCACGGTACCGCGTATCCAACTCAAAGTCCTCCTGGTAACAGTCTATGTTGTCCCAGTTCCCCACAGGCCAATGGTAAAGCTTGACTGTCATCGTTCGGGAATGTAAACAATGAAACACCGGCTACGACGTAGCCACTACGTGTTTGTGTTGCTGCAGCCGGCCGCTAATACACCGCTTCCCACCTACAGCTTTCTTCTTTGCTATCTCCATTGTTCATTAAACAAATTGCAAAAGATTCACCAACACAGATGTCCAGAATACTGTGGAATTTTGCGATGAAAACAGACGACTTAATAGCTGGCCACAATGGTGTCCCAAAATGTCCGCTACAATCCGTGACGTCACGCGCAAACGTCATCATACCGAGACGTTTTCAGCAGGATATTTTGCGGGAAATTTAAAATTGCACTTGACTAATCTAACCCGGCCGTATTGGCATGTGTTGCAATGTTAAGATTTCATCATTGATATATAAACTATCAGACTGCGTGGTCGGTAGTAGTGGGTTTCAGTAGGCCTTTAATAAATTATTGTGACCTATAGTTGTCGTCAGAAACAAATTACCACTCCACTTCAATTTACAGACAGCATTAGCCTAAGTTTAGTGTTTTTCCAATTCCACTTGATCAAGCTTTTTTTTTTTATTTACAAAATAACAAAAGTATCTACTATGTTTTGTGCTGATAGTTAATATTGGTAACGGTGTCTTGTTGATAAAGGAACAGATACTGTGAATGTGGGTAGCGCAATATAGATGATATACAATTGTATTATAATAATGTGGCCGACGAAAGAGCTTCTAATACTGCCGTCGTATTGTGAAAGTGCTTGTTGATGACACATTCTAGCTGTGTCCTGCTAAATTGACAGCGGTAAACTAACAAACACACTACCTCGCGCAGTGGTCGGGAACCTTTTTGGCTGAGAGAGCCATGAAAGTCAAATGTTTTCAAATGTATTTCCGTGACAGCCATATAATATTTTTTAACACTGTACACAACTAAATGCGTGCATTTTTAAGTAACACCAACATTAGAGTATAATATGTCTCTTATTCTCTTTAATAACATTGTTATTCTGAAGCTAACCAATAATAAATAAAATACTTGTTACCATTAATGCGACTTCTTGAACAGGTGCGGTAGCAAACGGATGGATGGATTAAAATACATGAAAATGTTTTATATTTCGAACGTTATTTTTAACACTGTGATTACCAGCGGAATTATTCATGACTTATCGTGTTAAGCAATGTCAGCTAAGATTTATCTGAGAGTCAGATTCGGTCATCAAAAGAGCCACATTTGGCTTCAGAGCCATAGGTTCCCTACCCCTGACTTAGCGGATAATGTCTCTCCAGAGTGCAAAAAAACCACTAAGTCAGGAATCCTCGCCTCCTTGGCAGCATATAAAAAAGGTTTCTCACAAGTTACATTATCACTGGAGGATAAGAAATAGCTAAACATGCTACACTATATACAGTAGAAGGATATGCTAACCACAAGCTACAGCTCTTAGGCGTAAACAAAGGAGGGAGGATGGATACAAATATACACAGTAACGATACCAAGTATAGAACCAGTATGTGGTTGATACTACAGTAATTAGACAGTAATTAGATCAATATTTTTATTGTAAAAAAATGTTTCATCATTTTTGTTTTTACTCATTAAATAAGTACCTGGACACCAAAGGGCTTTAAGGGCAATAAGCACAAAATTTAAATAAGAGCCAGAGAGTATGAAATAATTTAAATATTTATTTGATCGAGTAACCACCGCCATCCTGTGTTTTTGTCTGATTATTATTGTGATCAAAAATGTAATCTTCCAATGATCTTGATACTTTGTAAGTATCAGTATCAGCATTGGTATGACCAGTACTGCCCGTGTAACTACTTTGTATTGGATTGATACCAAATTTGTAGTATCGTCTAAAACTAATGTAAAGTATTAAACTAACAGAACAATATATGTGTAATACATCCTAACAGAAGTGTAGATAGAACCACATTACAACAGAAAGTAACCAGTAAATTACCTGTATGTATGTATGTATATATATATATATGTATGTATGTATGTATGTATGTATGTATGTATGTATGTATGTATGTATGTATGTATGTATGTATATATATATATATATATATATATACATATATATATATATATATATATATATATATATATATATATATATATATATATATATATATATATATATATTAGGGGTATAACGGTACGTGTTTTGTATTGAACCGTTTCGGTACGGGGGTTTCGGTTCGGTACGGGGGTGTACCGAACGAGTTTCTAAGCTAAAGTCTTAACAAGCTGCTTTGCTTCTTCTGCCTCTGTCTCAGCACGCAGCATTGTCCCACCCACACAACCATCTGATTGGTTACACAAAAAGCGGTAACAGCTAATCAGCAATGCGTATTCAAAGCGGTAACAGCCAATCAGCAATGCGTATTCAAAGCGGTAACAGCCAATCAGCAGTGCGTATTCAGAGCGCATGTAGTCAATGCTTCAGCGTCGAGCAGATAGGTGTTTAGCAGGTGAGCATCAGGCAGCGAACTCTCTTCAAATTAAAAAAAACACCTCCCAGTCAACTACTAGTAACATCACTATGAGCCCATTGGCGTTCTAGAAACTTAAACTGCAGCACAGCTCGCAGTCCTGGCTTGAGGTGAAGGCTAATTAGCTTTTAGCGTAACGTTAGCTCATTTTGCGGTGTGTGTGAGTGTGTGTGTGTGTGTGCGTGCGTGTGTGTGCGTGTAGTCTCTCCTATTGCTATTGTACTATTTTTTCAGCTATAGGTACATTAATCATTAGTAATGGAGCAGCCTAGTTTTGAATGGCAGGGTCCCTGCTATCACATGTTGATAAAAATATAACATTTACATAATAAAAATCAACTACAGGCTTCCCAAATGCTATAATAAATTAAGCATGATGAGTTGACTTGAAACTGTTTAATGTTGCACTTTTTATATGTAGAAGAAAGGTTTTGTCATTTTATTTAATCTGAGCAACAACTTGAGGCAGTTTAATGTTGATTAACGTGGGCAGAATTATTATAGTGTTCCCAATGTTAAAAGGATAAAGCCATTGTTTACACATTTGGTAAATAAATAGCCAAAAAATTTATATTTTCTTGATTTCTTACTGTACCGAAAATGAACCGAACCGTGACCTCTGAACCGAGGTACGTACCGAACCGAAATGTTTGTGTACCGTTACACCCATAATATATATATATATATATATATATATATATATATATATATATATATATATATATATATATATATATATATATATATATATATATATATATACATATATACAGGTATATATATATATTAGGGGTGTGGCAAAAAATTGATTCGAATTCAAATCGCGATTCTCACAATGTGCGATTCACAATCGATTCTCATTTTTAAAAAATCGTTTTTTTTTTGTTTTTTTTATCATTATAATTTTAATTTTGTTTTGTTTTTGTTTTTTTATTAATCAATCCAACAAAACAATACACAGCAATACCATAACAATGCAATCCAATTCCAAAACCAAACCCGACCCAGCAACACTCAGAACTGCAGTAAGCAGAGCAATTGAGCGGACACACAAACACGACACAGAACAAACCAAAAGTAGTGAAACAAAAATAAATATTATCAACAACAGTATCAATATTAGTTACAATTTCAACATAGCAGTGATTAAAAATCCCTCATTGACATTATCATTAGACATTTATAAAAAAAAAAAAAGAACAATAGTGTCACAGTGGCTTACACTTGCATCGCATCTCATAAGCTTGACAACACACTGTGTCCAATATTTTCACAAAGATGAAATAAGTCATATTTTTGGTTCATTTAATAGTTAAAACAAATGTACATTATTGCAATCAGTTGATAAAACATTGTCCTTTACAATTATAAAAGCTTTTTACAAAAATCTACTACTCTGCTTGCATGTCAGCAGACTGGGGTAGATCCTGCTGAAATCCTATGTATTGAATGGATAGAGAATCGTTTTGAATCGGGAAAAATCGTTTTTGAATCAAGAATCGTGTTGAATTGAAAAAAAATAGTTTTTGAATCAAATCGTGACCCCAAGAATCGATATCGAATCGTGGGACACCCAAAGATTCACAGCCCTTATATATATATATATATATATATATATATATATATATATATATATATATATATATATATATATATATATATATATATATATATATATATATATATATATATATATATATATATATATATATATATATATATATATATATATATATATATGAGTTATGTACTTAACAAAAAAAGGTGAAATAACTGAAAACATGTTTTATATTCTAGTTTCTTCAAAATAGCCCCCCTTTGTTCAGAATACTGCTTTGCACACTCCTGGCATTCTCTCGATGAGCGTCAAGCACACCTGTGAAGTAAAAACCATTTCAGGTCACTACCTCTTGAAGCTCATCAAGAAATTGCCAAGAGTGTGCGAAAAAGTAATCAGCGCAAAGGGTGGCTAGAATAAAAAACATGTTTTCAGCTTTTTCACCTTTTTTTATTAAAACACTAAGCACAGGAAAACAACAAAAAACTCAAAATAAGTCACGGTGTGATGTGACAGGTCGTGAGAGTACACCTACTTTGAGACAAGAGCTATAGTGATGCATGCTTGGTTATGGTTTAAATTCATATCCAACAATTGCGAGAACGACTTTGTATTGTAAATATTGGCTACTGAGTTTCGTTTTGTAATGATTTCTGCTTGTGGTGTGCCTCTGGATTTTTTCAATGAAAAAAATGTGCCTTGGCTCAAAAAAAGGTTGAAAAACACTGCGGTATATAACACAATAATGTTAATGTTGTAGGTGTATACTACAGTATACCTACAGTATAACTACAATAACTAAACAGATTATCATGTATAGAGTAAGATACAGATACAGTACGTCTATGGCGGAATGACTTCAAAACATGAAAGTAGTGTAGCTTTGAAGGGCAAAACTACAACATCACAACAGCAGGGAGCTTGTAAACATACTATATATATATATATATATATATATATATATATACATATATATATATATATATATATATATATATATATATATATATATATATATATATATATATATATATATGTGTGTTTATGTGTGTGTGTGTATATATATATATATATATATATATATATATATATATATATATATATATATATATATATATATATATATATATATATATTAAGGCTGCAACTAACAATTAATTTGATAATCGATTAATCTGTCGATTATTACTTCTATTAATCGATTGATAATCGGATAAAAAAGACAAACTACATTTCTATCCTTTCCAGTATTTTATTGAAAAAAAACAGCCTACTGGCACCATACTTATTTTGATTATTGTTTCTCAGCTGTTTGTACATGTTGCAGTTTATAAATAAAGGTTTATAAAAAAAAAATGTAAAAAAAATTTTTTTTTAAAACATTGAAAATCTTTTTTTTAAAATGCCTCTGCGCATGCGCATCGCATAGATCCAACGAATCGATGACTAAATTAATCGCCAACTATTTTATAATTTATTTTAAGCGATTTAATCGATTAGTTGTTGCAGCCCTAATATATATATTTGTATACATATATATACATATATATATAGAGAGAGAGAGTAGTACATAACACAATAATGTTGTGGGTGTACACCAATAACTACAATATAACTATACAGGTTATCATGTATACCAGGGGTCACCAACGCGGTGCCCGCGGGCACCAGGTCGCCCGTAAGGACCAGATGAGTCGCCCGCGGGCCTGTTCCAAAAAAAAAAAAATATATTTTTTTTTTTTTTTTTTAATTAAATCTACATAGAAAAAACACAAGATACACTTTCAATCAGTGCATCAACCCAAACAACCCCCCCCCCCCCCCCCCCCATGCACACTCATCCACACCCACTCACACAAAAGGGGTTATTTCTTTCTGCTACCAATATTCTGGTTCCCACAACATAGACAACACATCTGCAAGGGACACAGTCCCTGAAGCACACATGATTGTATAGGCTGCTGGTCCACTAACATTTTCATTAATTACTATTTTTTATGTAATTATTTTTATATTGTTTTACTTTCTTTTTTTTCCAAGAAAATTTTATTTATTTATTTATCTTATTTTATTTTATTTTTTTAAAAAGGGCCTTATCTTCAACAGACCAGGTTGTCAATTAAATTAGATTTGTTTAAATGGTTTTTTAAACCAGGCCCAGTCCAGATAATGTCCAAGTCGGACTCAGCAACACACACCTTCATTCATGTACACAGAAAAAAATTAGGGAACACAACAGATTGCATATAATTTATAAACAAAATTACATTTTCAAAATAAGCATTTATGTACAGTCCAGATTATGTCCAGGTCACTCAAATTAGGGAACACAACAACAGATATCATATAATCTATAAACATAATTATACTTTCAAAATAAGCCTTTGAGGACTTCTCATCTTTTTTTTTAATGTTTTTTGGCATCATTATCGTTTTCAACCATGTAACTTTCTAAAGTTAGAAAATACTGAATAAATGTTTTAAAGAAAGTAATACTAAGTGAATATCTGTTTTTGGCCTTAAAAATAAACATTTTACCGAGTACTATAATTAAATTGACTAAATCATGATTGTCAATGAACTCTCCTAAAATAACAGAAACCACATTAAGCTTCATAAACAAACCAATCCTTAAACACATTTTTTCAACTTCCACCCAAAACAAAGACACAATATGACAATACCAAAACAAATGCAGGGTGGATTCAGGCTCCTGACAACAAAATCGGCAATCATCTGACTCTGTCATATTCCATAATTTTAACATTTTCCCTGTGGGTAAGAAGTTATAAATAATTTTAATTTGAAAATAACGATTTTGCACATCGATAGTGGTTTTATAGATTAGTTTGAATATGGCATCCCATGGCAACGGGCAGTCAAAAAAGTCCTCCCATTTTCCATTTGTGTTGTATGAGGCAGCCTTCAAAGATTTCTTTATTAAATAAAAATTATATATTTTTCTATTTATTTTAGTTCCTTTTTGCCAACTACAATTTCTTATTAGAGGTTTACAAACTAATAATTTAGTAGTTCCATAATTAATTATTTGTTTCCATCTTTTCCCAATTACTCCAGTTACCGTATTTTCCGCACCATAAGCCGCACCTAAAAACCACAATTTTTGTCAAAAGCAGACAGTGCGGCTAATAACCCGGTGCGCCTTATATATGGATTAATATTCATATTTATTTTCATAAGGTTTAGGTCTCGCAACTACGGTAAACAGTCGCCATCTTTTTTCCCCGTAAAAGAGGAAGCGCTTCTTCTTCTACGGTAAGCAACCGCCCCCATAGAAGAGGAAGCGCTTCTTCTTCTACTGTAAGCAACCGCCAAGGTGAGCACCCGCCCCCGTAGAAGAAGAAGCTCGCGGATATTTAATTTCATTTGTTTTTCTGTAAAGACCACAAAATGTCTCCTACTAAGAGACACGCGTACAAGGTTCCACTGACTTTTGATATTCATGTGAACCGCACTGTGGATACAACGGGAACACGTACGGTGAATATTCGCACCACAGGGAATGAGAAGTCGTCCTACTGTGGTTCTAGCTTGCCATGCTAACGGCCAGAAACTTCCGCCCACGGTGATATTCAAAAGGAAGACCTTGTCAAAAGAGAACTTTCCAGCCGGCGTCATCATAAAAGCTATCTCGAAGGGATGGATGGATGAAGAAAAGATGAGCGAGTGGTTGATAGACGTTTACGCGAAGACACCGGGTGACTTTTTTCACGCAGCGCCGTTCCTGTTGATCTACGACTGCATGCGCGTCCACATCACCGATGGTGTCAAAAAACAAGTGAAGCACACCGAAGAAGAAGAATTCGAGGGATTTGTAGATGAGTAATAACTTCAGAAAGTAAGCTTTAAATGTTTATTTTGTGTGTTGTGTGACACTAACGTATGAGCAACGTTGAGTTATTGATGTTGCTATTGCTCGGCACTATTTTGAGTGTTACTATTTTTGTGATTGCACATTTGCACATTACATTTTGGGAGTGAACAGAGTTGTTAGAACGCTGGTTTGTAATATATTATTAAAGTTTGACTGACCTATCCGACTGTTTTGTTGACATTCCCTTTAGCGTAGCGTAGGTGCGGCTAATAGCACGAGGCGGCTAATAGGTAAACAAAGTTTTGAAATATGCTGTTCATTAAACGTGCGGCTAATAACACGGGGCGCCTTATGGTGCGGAAAATACGGTAGTTGATAAAATGAAAAGCTTGAGCAAGCATCACCATACATAGCTCTAAATTCATCATACTTCATAATTTTACCATTCTCATTGATAATATTATTGACAAAAATGATTCCTCTTTCAAACATATTTTTCCAAAAGAAAGGCTTTCCATCTATTACAATATTAGAGTTCATCCATATTAACTGCTGCAAAATATCGTCTCTTTTTTCTGGCACATAAAATTGAAAACACCACTATGAGTGGATTGTTTCCTTTATGAACCCCGCCATGTTTCCCAGCAGACTCTCTGGGAGGGGATCTCTTGTAAAAAAGGATACGATTTCTTTTGATACAGTACATGTTTTTCGTCCAACAGGACATTTGTGTACCACTCAATGTTTAAATACATCTTTGGAACAATTGATGCTTCTAAAGACAGACACATAGCTTCAAGGTTGAGAAGTTCCAGCCCCCATATTCATACTCTTTGTACAAAACCTTTCTTTTAATCTTTTCTGGTTTGCCGTTCCAGACAAAATCGAAGACCCTCCGCTCATAAATCTTAAAAAAGTTTTGTGATGGAGCTGGTAATGACAAAAACAAATAAATAAATGGAGGAATAATTAACGAGTTGGCAATATACATTTTACCATACAAGGTTAGGGATTTCCCTCTCCATAATTGCATAATTTTTTGTCCAGCTTTCTTAGTCGATTATCATAATTTACTGAGCCTAGATCTTCCAGATTTTCTGGGACAACAACACCAAGTATGTTAACTGGTCCATCTGTCCACAAAACAGGCACTTTGCATTCCATTCGAAAGGACGTTCCCTTTAGATTTCCGATCCTTAACATTTTACATTTATCATAATTAAGCTTAAGGCCAGATTGCTGTGAAAATATGTCCAAAAGATTAAGAAGGTTCCGCAAACAATGAGGAAAAATCTTATCTTTGTGAATCAGCCTTTTCTGACATGAACTTCATAAAGAACAAACACAGAACACGCCTCACTGATGCACATCTGCAAGACTCACTCAGAGTTGCAGTGTCAAGTTACACACCAGAGTACAACACACTAGTTAACAGCATGCAATGCCAGGCTTCCCACTAACTGACAAAGAAACAGATAACAGATTTGGTGTCCAGTTCAAAGTGTGACATGATTTAAAAATTTGAGAGTTTACTTTTGTATTTTACATTAGTTATTATTTGTACAAACATGGTGCAAAGTAATTCATGATTTGTTAAACAAATGTTAGTGGCTAGCTAGTTAAAATGGGATATTGTGATTTCACAAGACTGTCTTAGAAGTGATCATTTGAAAATGTTCAATTTGAAAAATGTGCACTTAGAGAAAATATAAAAATAAAGTGTTGCATATTGATATTTATCTGTTTCTATATATATTTATTGTCAGAAATCATTAAGATGAACAGTGTTTCCACAAAGATAAATATCATTAATTATTAATAATAACAGAGTTAAAGGTAAATTGAGCAAATTGGCTACTTCTGGCTATTTATTTAAGTGTGTATCTAACTGGTAGCCCTTCGCAGTAATCAGTACCGAAGAAGTAGCCCTTGGTTTCAAAAAGGTTGGTGACCCCTGATGTATACAATAAGATACAGATACAGTACGTCTATGGCGGAATGACTTCAACACATGAAAGTAGTGTAGTTGGCCTAGTGGTTAGAGTGTCCGCCCTGCGATCGGTAGGTTGTGAGATCAAATCCCGGCCGGGTCATACCAAAGACTATAAAAATGGGACCCATTTCCTCCCTGCTTGGCACTCAGCATCAAGGGTTGGAATTGGGGGTTAAATCACCAAAAATGATTCCCGGGCGCGGCTACGCTGCTGCCCACTGCTCCCCTCACCTCCCAGGGGGTGATCAAGGGGATGGGTCAAATGCAGAGGACAAATTTCACCACACCTAGTGTGTGTGTGACAATCATTGGTACTTTAACTTTTAATATATATATATATATATATATATATATATATATATATATATATATATATATATATATATATATATATATACATATATATATATATATATATATATATATATATACGTGTGTGTGTATGTGTATATATATATATATATATATATATATATATATATATATATATATATATGTGTGTGTGTGTGTGTGTGTGTGTGTGTGTGTATGTGTGTGTATATATATATATATATATATATATATATATATATATATATATATATATATATATATATATATATATATATATATATATATATATATATATATAGGAGTAGTACATAACACAATAACGTTGTGGGTGTACACTAATAACTACAATATAACTATACAAGTTATCATGTATACAATAAGATACAGATACAGTACGTCTTTGGCGGAATGACATGAAAGTAGGGTAGCTTTGAAGGGCAAAACTACAACATCACGACAGCAGGGAGCTTGTAAACAAACTAAATACAGTAGTTAGTCGGTCTAAATGGCTGCCAGGGAGGTAAGAAAAA
The DNA here is from genome assembly GCF_033978785.1 of Entelurus aequoreus. Lineage (NCBI taxonomy): Eukaryota > Metazoa > Chordata > Actinopteri > Syngnathiformes > Syngnathidae > Entelurus > Entelurus aequoreus. Next base: position 33,625,478 of record NC_084738.1, read on the forward strand.
GAAAGGCTTGCAAACTTACCCAGAAAGGGAGCTCTGGTCCGCACAGCCGCTCCATCTCTGTCCGCCTCGGCAGGAGAGCGCGGTGACAACCGGAGAACTCTTTCCCTCCTGCTGTCTTTGACAGACTACCGTGTTTCAAACTCTATTCCTTTGCCTTCGTTGACAGTCACATGCCAGAAAAGCAGGCAAATGCTGAGTCGCCTGGGTTTGGTGGACCGACGCGCGCTCCCGGAAACACGGCGCCCCTTTCCGCTCTGCAGAGGGGCGAAGCAGGCAAGTCGATCGTCCGCACAAAAATGTGTGAAAAAAACAAAAAAGTCCGGTTGATGATGTCAAAGGGGCGTTAACTTGTGTGAACACGCCCTTTGGTCCCTGCCAGTCTAGTGTGATGATTATATTCTGATTTTAAATGATCAACAAATGAAAATCTTTGAATACGTTTGAAAAGTTTTTTTTTGATTGAGACTTTTATTAGTAGATTGCACGGTACAGTACATTTCCGTACAATTGACCACTAAATGGTAACACCCGAATAAGTTTTTCAACTTGTTTATGGGGTTCCACGTTACTCAATTCATGGTAAGACAGTACATTACCGACTCAAAACAGTTGGCCAGTACGGGGATCGAACCCGCGACCTTGGCGTTATTAGCACCACGCTCTAACCAACTGAGCTAACCGGCCGTTAGAAATATCTATCGTGTCCAAAGTTACGAGACAATTTCCTCATTTAATGGATTTGTTTATTACTGTCTGCAGATAACACAAATGTGGATATCCGCAACGCAAATCATTAGGAATGGCTGATACTTCAAATCAATCTGATGCCAAGTAAATACATAGGACAAATGTTTTTTGTTTTTTTTACAAAAACAGTTTGACAATTTCAGTTCAGTTCAGTTCAGTTTCAGTTTATTTCGGAAATGCATACGATACAATGTAATGCATGCACTATTCCAGTTGTTTCATTACAGCACATCCGAAAAGGAGCAGGAAGAAACAGAGCTTATTTAATCCTACCCCTTTTCATACCATAGCAATTGTATCCAATTCCCTTGTTCTCTGCAACAGAACAGTGAAAAAATAAATAATAAATAAATAATATACCATAGTTAGCAAAAAAATATTAGACACATAAATAATCTTTGTCTCAATAAATAAAGAAAAAAAAAGGATTCAAGATGTTCATCATATTTCTTGTTCTGTATACTTTGTAAACACTTGTAGTTTGAACAGTCTCTTAAACTGAATCATATTGGTGCTTTGTTTGATTTCTTTGGTTAATCCATTCCATAATTGAATTCCACATACAGACATGCTAAAGATTGTAAGTGTTGTACAAGCATACAAATGTTTTAAATTACATTTTCCTCTAAGGTTATATTTCTCCTCTTTTGTTGAGAAGCATTGTTGTACATTCTTGGGTAGTAGGTTATAGTTTGCTTTATACAGAATTTTAGCTGTTTGCAAATGCACCAAATCGTTGAATTTTTAAATAACTGTGATTTAATAAATAAAGGGTTTGTATGTTCTCTATATCCAACATTATGTATTATTCTAATTGATCTATTTTGTAACACAGTTAGTGAACGAAGCGTACATTTGTAGTTGTTTCCCCATATTTCTACACAGTAACTCAGATATGGTAACACTTGCGAACAGTTTAAAACATTATTGGACAATATGGCAATACCATCAAAATAATATTTTTTCCTTTTAATTACAAACAATCGCTTGAATATTATGAAGTCAATAGTGCAAAGTCAACTAAACAAACTAAAGCAAAAAACTATTTGCTCATATCTCTCAGCTTTTTACCCATAAAACCGATGTAGGCTTTCCTGAGTTTGTAATAAAAAATAAAAAAACAATATAATAATATCAACAATATAACATGAAGACAATAAAAAAACATATGGTTATGATTGAGTTAAGATGTACTTGTTTCAGACATGTTCAACAAGTTACATTAAGTAACATCCAGGGTTACATATGCACAATTAAAAATACAGTATCTGAAAAGGAGTAGGAAGAAGAAAAGCTCACATTTAATTTTACGCCTTCTCTTTGTCTTTTACTGCTAATTCATTGCCACTATAACGTTGATATGTTCACTTCCTATATGTTCAAAGGAAGGTGTTGAAAAAAAATGAATACATCTCAGTAAGTAATACAAACAAGTCCAAAGTTACTCGCAATAGCATTAATAACATTGTTTTTATTTACAGTAGTAGTTTTTTACTGTGGTACTGTGGTGCTGTCAAAGACAGCTAAATAAAGTGGTAAAAGTGAACATTCCACAAAGCACAATGAAACAAAACGACCAAAAAGGAAAACACAGTAAGCTTTCTAACAATATTTATTTTTCCAATAAAATAATTGTGGCTGTAGTGTGGTGTAGCCTAAAGTGTTGCATTGAATTGTTTTAGTTCCTATTCCTGATCAGGGACACTTTTTGTCTGTCTGACATGATTCCAAGCCCCTCTCGGTTGATGGCATGCGCCCCACATGCTAAATTCAGGCCAAAAGTTTTTAAAAAAATGTATTGAAACTAAAAAAGAAAGCTATGAAAATAAAAGAACAACTGTTTAAACGATAAAAGTTTCAGATTTCAATCTGAAAAAAACAGACACTCAAAATCAAAATATTTGAAAGTGTTAACTAAAAATAAATAATTCATTCAAAATAATTACCAGACTGAATTACTTTTAACCCCCCAAAAATGTGTGCACCTATTTTTATTTTAAATACACTGATGTGTTTTTCACAATTCAACATCAAAACTTGACTTTTCAGTTTTAATGTTTATTTTTCTTCTGGCCCTATTTTTTTTCCTTAGGAAACTACTTTAAAATAGCACACTACATTTTGACATAGTCTGTATTTAATTAGGCTCAATCATTATTCCATTTTTATTCTAAACTATATACTGTAAACAACAGCACCATCTGCAAGATTTGGCTAAACCCATGTCCCATCATTTATTGTACCATGAGAAGCAAAAACTCCTCTAGAAATTGTGCGAAGGATCTAAAATAATCTTGTTGAAGTTGAAGACAGCATCTGTAGAGCATGTTTTGGGTGCTGTGTGATTTACGTAGTGATTGGATAGCTGGAATTAATAGCCACATACCTGTAAAATATTCATTTGTTCATGTACCTATTTTGGTAGTCCATGTTTAAAGGGGAACTGCACCTTGTGTTAATTTTGCCTGTCGTTCACAATTATAATAAAAGACAAGAACACAGATGTATTTTTTTTGCATTCTAAAGATAAAAAAAAAAGGTTAGAAGGCGAAAAAACTCAACATATCGCATAGGATTGGGAACGATAGACAAAATTGGAAAAAAGTGCAGTTCCCCTTAAAGAACATTGAGTTTTGTGGTAGTTTATGCAGGTCAAACAACATGTAAACATTTTTTGAATTTAATGAATACTTGGGCCTACTACGCTACTGTATTTTAATGTTGGTCATTATGGTGGTACTTGGAGAGACAAGTTTTTTTCTGAGGTGGTATTTAATGAAAAAAGTTTGAGAATTACTGCAATAGTTTATAAACTCATAGCGCAAAATAACTCAACACTATTACAGTACATCACTCCATCAGAAGTATAGCAGTTAGCCAAGTGGGGAGTATAGTGATGGCAGAAGGACAATATGACTGCTTAGCCATTTTCTGATGCCCTGACATAATTTACACCTCTCTCTTCTTAATCTGGAATTTAGCCACGGTCTACTCTTGGACTGAAATAAACAATGCATCAACTGCCCGAGCACATTAATTGTAGACTCCTAAAAAGGCTGCTACTGTCCACATTTCAAACTGAGGAAGAAAACTGATTATAAACACAATCAATTGTAACACTTATGTAAAATGTTCTGTTTTTGGAAGGGAGCAGAATTGTGAGTAGTCACGAGTGTTTCAGATCAGCACTTAGCCAACAGGAACGCTTTTGACTGTGCCGCATCACCCTGGACACCAAATAACACCAAAGTATCATGGGACTGGCCTCTTAGGCCTGGTTGTTTTTGCATGATTGAACGGAGTTGTTACAATACTATAAACAATACACATACTGTATGCAGTTCAGGGTACAGCTGTGAAGTGTCTAAATTGATTCAAGGATTGGAGGATTCAAGGAGCTTTATTTGTCATACTCGTACACATGTGCACATATACGGTCGAAATTTGGGCTCAAGAGTTAAGAAAGGCAGTAATAAATTGGCAATGAAGGAGAACACTAATTAATAATAAAAAGAAAATAACATAAGGCGCTTAACAAGAGGAAGAAAAATAGTGCAGTCAGTGTGGGGTGTGGAGCAGAAAGAAGAGCTGAGAGAGACTATGGGGCCCGGCTAGCGTTCCGCAGTCTGCAGCTTCAGGGAAGAAGCTGTCTCTGAGCCCGGTGGTTTTGCTCCTTATACTCCGCAGCCGCTTGTCTGAGGGGAGGGGTTGAAAGGTTGAGTGTAGTCTTTCATGGTGCTGAGGGCCCTCCCCCTGCATCTCTGCATGTACAGTTCTGAGGTGTTGGGAAGGCTACTTCCCACAGTCTTCTGTGCAGCCTTCACCACCCTCTGCAGCACCTTCTTCTCCGCCACTGTGCGGCTGCCGTGCCACACAGTGATGCCGGTGCAGAGTACGCTGTCCACCACCCAGTTATAGAAGCTTGTCAGGACTGAGCTCCCACAGCTTGCCGTAGCTCCCTGAGGAGCTGGTGGGCCTTCCTGACCAGACAGGATTTGTTGGTGCTCCAGGTGAGGTCCTTGATTAAGCTGGAGACCACTTCCACAGCTTAGTAGGAAAGTTCAAATTTGAAGGTCTGTTGGTAGTGGAATGCACTACCAACAGACCTTGAAATTTGAACTTCCCTACTAAATTTTAAAACTGCAATAAAACCATGGGTCAACTCAACCTCTACCTGATCTGAACGAAAATTGATCCCAGCAACACTTCGAAGCATCAAACAGGTTTATATGTGGTTATAGTGTATATATATTTTCTCATTCTGTTTTGCACACTCTTAGAGTCAACATGTGCATAGTCATGTACATAGTGTCATGTACATAGTGTATATATCCCCCGCCCCCCATGTTTTGTGTATATTGTTTTTCAAATCACCTGACATGTATACTGTGTATATATGTACATAATTTATTTAAAAAATGTAAGTATTTTTTTATATGCATGTTACAGGTTATCCATCCATTTTCTACCGCTTCTTCCCTTCCGGGTCGCGGGGGGCACTGGAGCCTATCTCAGCTACAATCGGGCGGAAGGCGGGGTACACCCTGGACAAGTCGCCCCCTCATCACAGGGCCAACACAGATAGACAGACAACATTCACACTACTATATATATTTTATTATTGAATGTATCAAATGTGATGAATATTTAATGGACCACAATGGAAACAAGCCTTTTGACTTTTTGTGCCATCCATTTGCCTTTTTAAAGCATTACATGGATTCAATTCTTTAAGATGTCAATAAACTTCTCAATCAATCAATCAATGCTCCTACGATGTATAGTGGAGGGGGGCTTCTGTCCCTTCTGAAGTCCACCACCATCGCCTTGGTCTTCTTGACATTGATGTAGAAGTTGTTTTCTCTGCACCACTGCTCCAGGTGTTCAACCTCCTGTCTGTATTCGGACTCATTGTTGTTAGTGATGCGTCTCACTGCTGCTGTGTCATCCGCAAACTTTACGATATGACAGCAGGGGTGTCTCGCCGAGCAGTCACGTCAGCATAGTGAACATGAAGGGGCTCAGCACATCGCCCTAGGGCAGGGGTCGGCAACCTAAAACGTTGTAAGAGCCATATTGGACCAAAACTACAAAAAAAACAAGTCTGTCTGGAGCCGCAAAAGATGAAAAGCCGCATATAAGTGTTATAATGAAGGCAACACATGACGTAAGTGTCTATATTAGCTATATTAGCCTATTTTTAAAATGACAATGTGTCGCAGGCTGAATAAAATCTTCTTGATAGAAATTTTGAAATGTAATGTTCATTCTACACATTTTTACAACATTAGAAATCATTAGTAAATCAGAGGCTACTCAGAAGGTGAGATAACTCCTGGAAATGACTGGCTTTTAATGGCCGGCTTTTAATGGCCAAAGGTATAGATGTGTGTGTCCAAGTTAAAGGAAAGGGCAGGCTGTCTTCTTTTAATAGATTTATTGCAATCTTTGGCGAGCTCGGTAATGTTTGCTGTGGTCTGGAATCTGAAATGCAGCCAATATTACATACAGATAATGTGTCATGAGACATGCAAAACTAAATTATATACAAAGAGGATAAAAGTAAAGAATATTAAATGAGCTCAAATATACCTACAAACAAGGCATAATGATGCTAGCCTAAGTAGCATGTTAGCATTGATTAGCTTGCAGTCATGCGCTGACCAAATATACCTGATTAGCACTCCAACAAGTCAATAACATCAACAAAGCGCACCTTTGTGCATTCACGCACAGCATGAAACTTTTGGTGGACAAAATGAGACAAAGAAGGAGTGGAAGATTTTACGTGTTAACAGACTGTTGCGTCACAGTCCACACTATGGTGAGTTCAAGAACCGCCGAAAATAGTAGGACAAAACGATGTTTACCAAATACTCTCATCAGTGAAGCATACACACAAACATATTAAACAGTGGGCTTTCTAACAATTGGGAATGTTTGTGTCATGTTTGTCGTCAAACAAAAAACATACTAAAACAAAAAACGGATTTTCCCCCCATCTTTTTCCATTTTCAATCCTTTTTTAAAAATGCTCCAGGGAGCCATGAAGGCAGCACTAAAGAGCTACGTACGACTTGAGAGCTGCGGGTGGCTGACCCCCGCCCTAGGGAGAGCCAGTACTGAGGGTGATGGAGGAGGAGACAGTGTTGTGTATCCTGACTGTCTGAGGTCTATTGGTCAGGAAGTCCATGACCCAGTTTCCCAGTGTGGTGCTCGGTCCGAGAGAGATGAGCTTCTGCACCAGGGTCTTTAGGATGATGGTGTTGAAGGCTGAGGAGAAGCCCAGGAAGAGCAGGCGGACGTAGGAGTTTCTGCTCTCCAGGTGGGTGAGGGCTGTGTGGACCACTGACGAGATGGCGTCATCAGTGAAGCGTTTTTTCCATAGGCGTACTGATGGTGGTCCACGTTGACGTCGATCTCGTCCATAATCTGAGTCACGACCAGCCTCTCGAAGCACTTCATGACTACCAGGGTTAGTGCAACAGGTCGATAGTCATTCAGGCCTGTCACTGTGGAGCTCTTGGAGACGGGTATAATCGTGGCAGTCTTCAAGCAGGTGGGGACAGATGGGGGACAGTGAGGTGTTAAAGATGTCTGTCAGCACCTCAGACAGCTGGTGGGACAGTCTCTCAGTACCCGCCCTAAATGTTTGTGGGGATTGATCTTCTGAAGGGTCCTCCCCATGTCTGTTATGGTCACACTGAGGGGCGTGTCACCTGGGGTGAGTCTGGTGTTGGTGAGGGGGCGTTGGTGTTGGTGTTGGTGAGGGGGTTGTCAGAGTCCTCGAAGCGGGCGTAAAATGTGTTTAGGGCATCTGGCAAGAAGGGGTCCCCTGGGCCTTGTGCATCCCTGATGTTACAGTTTGTGACGTACCTAATTCCCTTCCACATGCTCCGGGGGTCGTTGGTGTTAAAGTGACTCATATTTTTTGGGTGCACGTGGCTTTGGCCCTTGCGATGCCTGCAATTACCTCTTTTCTCGCCACACTGAGTGCTGATGTCCCCCCATGCCCTGAACATAACATTCCTAGCTTTCAGAAGAGCTCTCACTTAGCATTCAGCCAGGGTTTGTGGTTCGAGGATGCGGGTTACCGTCCCAGTAGAAGTGACGTCATCAACACATTTAGAGATGGAGCAGAGGACAGAGGAGGCATATTCCTCTAGATCCACCTTTCCGTCACACATTGCTGCCTTTCTACCTGCTAGTCTGTGCACTGATAGCAGACCTGGAGCACATAGGCTGCATTTTTGGCCAGGTATACCGATGCCAGCAGGACTGAGATGTGGTCGGAGAGTCCAAGATGGGGGCGGGGAAGATCTCTGTACATCCATCCATCCATTTTCTACCGCTTATTCCTTTCGGGGTCGTGGGGGGCGCTGGAGCTATCCTAGCTACAATCGGGCGGAAGGCGGGGTACACCCTGGACAAGTCGCCACCTCATCGCAGGATCTCTGTACACTCCGTGTATATTTGTGTATACACAGTCCAGCGTGTTATTTCCCGGGGCGGTACGGTGATGTGATACTGATATCTGGGCAGCATGGCTGTCAGTTTTACGTGATTAAAGTCCCCCACAACCATGACGTAAAATGTCCCCAGGTGCTTGGTCTGCAGTGAGCTGATGGTATCGTGGACCTCCTTCAGTGCCATTTACACATTACACACTTTACTGTGACTTGTTCTCCCCGTGACAGCGTGGGTTCCCTCCGGGTACTCCAGCTTCCTCCCACCTCCAAAGACATGCACCGGGGGATAGGTTGACTGGCAACAATAAATGGTCCCTAGTGTGTGAATGTGAGTGTGAATGTTGTTTGTCTATCTGTGTTGGTCCTGTGATGAGGTGGCGACTTGTCCAGGGTGTACCCCGCCCTCCGCCTGAATGCATCTGAGATAGGCTCCAGCGACCCCGAAAGGGACAAGCGGTAGAAAATGGATGGATGGATGGATGAAGCCAAGCCACTTTTTTGCCAGGAGATCGCAAAAAGCCGCTGCCTGATCAGGGCTCAGAAAATCTGCAGAGACTCCTCCCACCCCCACCAAGGACTGTTTTCACTGCTGGACTCTAGAAAGAGGTTCTGCAGCCTCCGCAGCAGAACCTCCAGGTCTATTAATCGATTTAAACTATCATACAATCATGGTGTCTGGTTCAAATATAGAGATGAGGGTCTTTAATTTGACCTGCTGCTGTACTCTGTCTCAAAGTGTTAACATGTGCTCAATGTTTCCTTACCATTATTGCTATGTTGTCTAATACCATTGTTTGCATTTTGTCTATTACCATTGTTGGTATATTCATTATTCCTACATTGTTGATACAAATTATTGTTACAGTGTAATAATTATTGTTACCTGTGGTAATGCCACTATGATACAACATCTGTATTATAATCCTTGAACAAAGTAACAGTGAACTCATGTGAATAATCACTGAATGGAGAACTGGGGGTGGGATTAAATAAATGATCTTCTTCCCACTCCCTTTCAGGCAAAACTGGACAATCATGCATTACATACTATACATTACCTTTTGCACTATATTCATTTATATTATTATGTGTTGTCAACTTTGTACTTTTTTATGTCATTGCCTGAAATAAATAAATAAATGAAATGAAAAAAAAACAAAAATGAATTAAATGTATCAGCTTCTTCTCTCAGGCCATAAGACTCTTGAACACATCATAATAATCCCCTCAATTCCCCCCAAAAATGGATTAACGCGTTGGAATATAAAGACAATATAACATACATCCATAAACGTGGATGCATATGCAAAAGTGGAATATATTTATCTGTACAGTCATCAATTTATTTATATCTGCACCTTATTGCTCTTTTATCCTGCACTACCATGAGCTAATGCAAGGATGTCAAACTCGTTTTCATTGAGGGCCACACGCAGTTATGGCTGCCATCAGAGGGCCGCTTGTAACAGTAAATAATGTATGAATTTGCCTATGGATTTCATTATTAATTATATAAATTGTTTTAAGTAGACTTAAGTAGTCGATCCATCCATCTTCTTCCGCTTATCCGAGGTCGGGTCGCGGGGGCAGCAGCTTAAGCAGGGAAGCCCAGACTTCCCTCTCCCCAGCCACTTCGTCCAGCTCCTCCCGGGGGATCCCGAGGCGTTCCCAGGCCAGCCGGGAGACATAGTCTTCCCAACGTGTCCTGGGTCTTCCCCGTGGCCTCCTTCCGGTCGGACGTGCCCTAAACCTCCCTAGGGAGGCGTTCGGGTGGCATCCTGACCAGATGCCCGAACCACCTCATCTGGCTCCTCTCGATGTCGAGGAGCAGCGGCGTAAGTAGTCGATTTTACAGTAAAAACTTTACATTCGCAAAATTTTACTGCAAAATATAGTTTTTTTTATTTTGTTTTTACAACAATTACGGTAAATGGAAAAACGGTACCACTGTTGTTGGGTTTTTTTTGGGGGGGAGTTTAGGGGAAAAAGCTGGCAGCTTGGTTGCCAGAATTTTTGTGTTAAATTTACAGTGGTTTTTACAACATTATATTGTGAATGGAAAAACTGTACAAGTTATTTTCTTATTCTGGAAACTTAGCTGCCAGTTTTTCTACCGTAAAAAAAAATGTACCGTCTTTCCATTTACAGTAATACACCGTTAAAAACAACAACCCTACATTTTACAGTCAAAAATTGGCAGTTCTGTCAACAGAATTTTAACGCAAAAAACAGTAGTAGGTTTTTTTCCAGTTTACAGTAATATGCTGTAAAGAACATCACATTTATTGTAACTTTTATTAATTTGATGGGTAGTTTGCATTGTTATTTATTTAGACAAAAACATGTTTGGAAAGTATGATAATATACTGTAATATTTGGTGTGATATTGGATGCTATTAAAGTTGAAAAGGTATGCAATTTCAAGCAGTACATATCAGAGGTGGGACCAAGTCATTGCTTTGCAAGTCACAAGTAGGTCTCAAGTCTTTGCCCTCAAGTCTCGAGTCAAGTCCCGAGTCAAGACAGGCAAGTCCCGAGTCAAGTCCAAAGTCAAGACTGGAAAGTCTCAAGTCAAGTCCCAAGTCCTGCATTTTGAATTTCGAGTCCTTTCAAGTCCTTTAAACCACAGACTAATATATTTACACAGATTGTGTATGCTTTTAAAACGCTGTATTTATTTATTAAAACAAGTGCATTTGAAATTGCAGGGGAAAAAAAGTGCTGACATTGCACTTCATAATGGCACTATTATCCAGTAATTTTAAACATTTAACTCATTCTTTTACAGAATAAACACATTTGAAAAAACAAGTGCAACTGTACTTATTTGCACAAAAGTGTTAACATTGTATTTCCATGGCATATTGCATTGTAACTAGTTCTAGTTTCTATCCTGTTCTTACCTTATCTCATTGATCTCATCTCGTACTGTCTGTGTGTTTATGTGTGCGTACATATGAAACACATAACAAAAACATGAACATAACAATGAACAGAGTTGTACTTTTTAGATGTCAGGGCCCTATGCAATATGTACACATATTGTTAATATAGTATACATTTTAACGTTACGTTACTGTGTGTGATACATTGACTAACGTAACGTTTTGTCTAGGTACCTCATGCAACCCTGCTTAAAAAAATCACTTGGCAAAAAGTATGAATAAGGTAGCGAACTGCAGTGGACGCAACAGATTGCCGTGTTTGCAATAACGTTATAACCATAGACATCTTATAAGTAGAAGCAGCATTGGTTGCTGTGACGCGAGCAATTTGGCCGCCATCTTGAAGTAGTGACAGTTGACAGGTAGAAAATAAAGATGGTGTTCAGCGTTTTCCTACTCAAATGAGCGGACTATTGAAAATAGGAATCGGGGGATTACTTTTCACAAGTAAGATTTAACATTATTGTACTATTGGTTGTATTTTATGAAAATAATATTACCACAGAGTTGAGAAGGAGCAAAGATCTTCAATATTTGTATGTGAAAATCACAAAGAAATCTTCTGGGGGAGGATGACTGCCCTACAGGGGTTTGGTTTACAAACTTTCAGCCCCACCTAAAACAAAATTCACCAGCCGCCACTGATTATGATGCATTCTCATTTTAGGCAAAATATAAGACAATACTTTCTTAAAGGCCTACTGAAATGACATTTTTTTATTTAAACGGGGATAGCAGATCTATTCTATGTGTCATACTTGATCATTTCGCGATATTGTCATATTTTTGCTGAAAGGATTTAGTATAGAACAACGACGATAAAGATCGCAACTTTTGGTATCTGATAAAAAAAGGCTTGCCCCTACCGGAAGTAGCGTGACGTAGTCAATTGAACATATACGCAAAGTTCCCTATTGTTTACAATGATGGCCGCATGAAGTGAAAGAGATTCGGACCGAGAAAGCGACAATTTCCCCATTAATTTGAGCGAGGATGAAATATTTTTAACTGAGGAAAGTGCAAGTGAAGGACTAGTGGGGAGTGGAAGATGCTGTGAGAGCCGGGGGTGACCTGATATTCAGCTGGGAATGACTACAACAGTAAATAAACACAATACATATATATACTCTATTAGCCACAACACAACCAGGCTTATATTTAATATGCCACAAATTAATCCCGCATAAAAACACCTAGGTGTTTGTTATGCTAGCTCCTAGCTACTAGCTCGAGCTAGTTATAGCTCGAGCGGGTAATATGGACGGGATCCTGTATATATAACCCGCCAATACAATTCAAACACCTGCACAAAACACACACTCACTCAGCCCAAACAACCGTTCACCTAACCCAAGGTTCATAAAGCTTATATACTTAATCAAAGTTACGTACATGACACGCACGTACTGGCAAGCAATCAAATGTTTGGAAGCGCGCGGGTGGGACCTGATATTCAGCTGGGAATGACTACAACAGTAAATAAACACAAGACATATATATACTCTATTAGCCACAACACAACCAGGCTTATATTTAATATGCCACAAATTAATCCCGCATAAAAACACCTAGGTGTTTGTTATGCTAGCTCCTAGCTCCTAGCTACTAGCTCGAGCTAGTTATAGCTCGAGCGGGTAATATGGACGGGATCCCGTATATATAACCCGCCAATACAATTCAAACACCTGCATAACACACACACTCACTCAGCCCAAACAACCGTTCATCTAACCCAAGGTTCATAAAGCTTATATATTTAATCAAAGTTACGTACATGACACGCACGTACGGGCAAGCAATCAAATGTTTGGAAGCGCACGGGTGGGACCTGATATTCAGCTGGGAATGACTACAACAATAAATAAACACAAGACATATATATACTCTATTAGCCACAACACAACCAGGCTTATATTTAATATGCCACAAATTAATCCTAATGCTAGCTCCTAGCTCGAGCTAGTTATAGCAAGCGATCAAATGTTTGGAAGCGCACCTGTGTACTCACGTTATCGCAACTGTGTATCCAAATCAAAGTCCTCCTGGTAAGAGTCTCTGTTGTCCGAGTTCTTCCATCTTGACTGCATCTTTCGGGAATGTAAACAAAGAAGCGCCGGCTGTGTACGTGTTGTTGCTGACTTCCCTCGCAAAATAGACACTTCGCACCGACAACTTTCTTCTTTGCTTGCTCAGCTTCTTTCTCCATAATGCAATGAACAAATTGCAACAGATTCACCAACACAGATGTCCAGAATACTGTGGAATAATGAGATGAAAACTAGAGCTATTTCGTATTGACTTCAATGGTGTCCGAATACTTCCGTTTCAATGATTGACGTCACGCGCAAACGTCAACCCTCAGAGGCGTTTCGAACCGGAAGTTTAGCGGGAAATTTAAAATTGCACTTTATAAGTTAACCCGGCCGTATTGGCATGTGTTGCAATGTTAACATTTCATCATTGATATATAAACTATCAGACTGCGTGGTCGGTAGTAGTGAAGTGAAGTGAAGTGAATTACATTTATATAGCGCTTTTTCTCAAGTGACTCAAAGCGCTTTACATTGCGAAACCCAATATCTAAGTTACATTTAAACCAGTGTGGGTGGCACTGGGAGCAGGTGGGTAAAGTGTCTTGCCCAAGGACACAACGGCAGTGACTAGGATGGCGGAAGCGGGGATCGAACCTGCAACCCTCAAGTTGCTGGCACGGCCGCTCTACCAACCGAGCTATACCGCCCCCTCAGGCTTTCAGTAGGCCTTTAACAGTATAATTGTAACCAGGAATAAGTCTTCAAGTAACAATATTCAAATACTAACATTGTTGGGTAAGACAGAATTTGGTTTTATTCTGAATCCAGTGAAACAGATTGGTGGTTTTAGCTGATAAAGACTTTCAGGTTTTTATATATGTTTATGTTGAAGTATTTGGCAGACGCTTTTATCCAAAGCGACATACATAAAAAATACATATAAAACAATGACTGTAAACATGATCATTTAAGGGAAGAATGTAATACAAAATATCAATACAAAGTGCCAAGACAGACTCTCTGCTGCTGCAGCAACAGAGATACAGTCTATAAGATATATATATATCCATCCATTTTCTACCGCTTATTACCTTCGGGGTCGCGGGGGGCGCTGGAGCCTATCTCAGCTACAATTGGGCGGGAGGCGGGGTACACCCTGGACAAGTCGCCACCTCATCGCAGGGCCAACACAGATAGACAGACAACATTCACACCCACATTCACACACTAGGGCCAATTTAGTGTTGCCAATCAGCCTATCCCCAGGTGCATGTCTTATATATATATACCGGTGTGTATATATATACCGGTGTGTATATATATATATATATATATATATATATATATATATATATATATATATATATATATATATATATATATATAATGTATTCATACATTGTTTATGTAGGATATACGCATGTATACATAACCTAATCATATTGTTTCTTCAATTTAAAAATAGCTGACCGTTTTTTTCCCCTTTCTCTGGGATTATATTCCCAGTTTTGATCTCGGACGTCTGGTCACTTATAGCGTATAAGAATATTATATTACTGTTAAGCAAACTATGAATAATAAAACACGCCAAAACATGTTTCCTTTATCATAGCTACACGTATGACAAAAAAGCGCGTGAAAATCAGTGGTATTCAGTGAGGTAAGATGAATTAAATGCGCTGACAGTTCATTGCTCCTGCCAAATGAATTGCACTGAGTTGGGCGGGTCACCACTCCAAGATGGCGGCCCCGCGTCTCGTCTGAGCCTGTAGGCAGTAGCGCTCGATGCTGCGTACCCTTATAAGATGTCTAAGGTTATAACGTTAGCAGTGAGTTTACAGCCTCACTGATTTAACTACACAGCAAATAAAAGTCACGTTACTTAGCCAATAAACGTTATCTTACATTCAAAACTTACCCTTTGTGCAACTTCAAATGTCGAACGAAGTTGGAAGTTGTTGCGTCTCCGTCTGTAATATTCGAACTGCGTGATTTGCATACGGCAATTCTTTTTTTGTTGACCAAGTCGTAGTTTTAATACCCGAACGAAATTAACTTTGGCATAATTGTTTCTCACTGCCGCATTGTTTGACAACTCTTGTTCGGTGGTTGTCCTGCAATTGGATTGGATGAGAGCTGTGTGATGAAATCAACGTAGATTTAATTTGATTGGCTGTTGTAGTGAGAGCACACCAGCTGACAGGAACAACACGCACACAGACGAAGAAAATGAAAAATACGGAGCGGCGCGCTCCCAAATAACTTTTTAATCTTTGGGTTTTGGGGAAAGTAACAAGTCATGTCAAGTCAAAAGGCTCAAGTCCAAGTGAAGTCACAAGTCATTGATGTTAAAGTCTAAGTCGAGTTGCAAGTCTCTTTACATTTTGTCAAGTCGAGTCCAAAGTCATCAAATTCATGACTCGAGTCTGACTCGAGTCCAAGTCATGTGACTCGAGTCCACACCTCTGGTACATATATATTTTCTGTCAAAATGAAAAAAATCAGTTATATTTAGTGAGAAAATATGGAGTACTTTATTGACACATATCACTTCCAGGTGTTTGCGGGCCAGATAAAATGATGTCGCGGGCCAGATCTGGCCCCCGGGCCTTGAGTTTGACACCTGTGAGCTAATGCAACAAAATTTTGTTTTTATCTGTATTGTAAAGTTCAAATTTAAATGACAATAAAAAGGAAGTATAGTCTAGTCTAGTCTAGTCACTTGTGGTTACAGTGTCTGCCCTGAGATCGGTAGGCTGTGAGTTGAAACCCTGGCTGAGTCATCATACCAAAGACTATAAAAATTATACCCATTAATTGGTAAATGGTAAATGGGTCGTACTTGTATAGCGCTTTTCTACCTTTTTTAAGGAACTCAAAGCGCTTTGACGCTATTTTCCACATTCACCCATTCACACACACACATTCACACATTCACACACTGATGGCGGGAGCTGCCATGCACGGCGCTAACCAGGCCCATCAGGACCAGGCCCATTACCTCCCTGCTTGGCACTCAGCATCAAGGGTTGGAATTGGGGGTTAAATCACCAAAATGATTCCCGAGCGCGGCCACCGCTGCTGCTCACTGCTCCCCTCACATCCCAGGGGGTGGAACAAGGGGATGGGTCAAATGCAGAGAATAATTTCACCATACCTAGTGTGTGTGACTATCAGTGGTACTTTAACTTTAACTATATTTCTCCCAAAAAGCCAGAGATAAGTCCTTTTATTTGACCGTTTTTCTGCAGGCATCCACTAGATGGGGTCATCATCTCGCCCAGCCTCTCCCCATATGTTGGCAACTTAATGACAAATGTGTGCTTTGTTTTAAAGATGTGCTATTTGGATTTACACAGCATGAAAAAAAATGTGAAAAGGAATTTTACCTTTGCAACCTCATAAAACTATTGGCTAAGTTTTATATTCATAAATATAAGTTTCTCAATACCCGACCTGTTTTTTGTGCCTTTAAAAAAGAATTAGAACTGTATGTTAAAACACCCTCTATCTCTAACAACCAAAAAGCTGTGAAAATTTAAGTTATTTACTGAAATTGAGTGAGCCTATGGCTTTGCACTTTGTTTGTTTTATATATATATATATATATATATATATATATATATATATATATATATATATATATATATATATATATATATATATATATATATATATATATATATATATATATATATATATATATATATATATATATATATATATATATATATATATGTATATATATGTATATATATACATATATATATGTATATATATATATATATATATATATATATATATATATATATATATATATATATATATATATATATATATATATATATATATATATATATATATATATATATATATATATATATATATATATATATATATATTAGGGCTGTGAATCCTTGGGTGTCCCACAATTCGATTCTTGGGGTCACGATTCGATTCAAAATCGATTTTTTTTTTCAATTCAACACGATTCTCGATTCAAAAACGATTTTTTTCCCAATTCAAAACGATTCTATTCATTCAATACATAGGATTTCAGCAGGATCTACCCCAGTCTGCTGACATGCAAGCAGAGTAGTAGATTTTTATAAAAAGCTTTTATAATTGTAAAGGACAATGTTTTATCAACTGATTGCAATAATGTACATTTGTTTTAACTATTAAATGAACCAAAAATATGACTTATTTTATCTTTGTGAAAATATTGGACACAGTGTGTTAAGCTTCTTTTTTTTATACATGTCTAATGATAGAGTTAGAGTTAGAGTTTGAGTTTATTTCGAACATGCAAGCATACAACATGATACATCACAATTTCCAGTTTCTCTTTTCAACATGTTCGAAAAGGAGTAGGAAGAAGCAGAGCTTATTTAATCCTACCCCTTTTCTTTACATAACAGTTGCTGAAACTTTTTTATTCACTTCCTGTTCTCAATTTATTCACAATAACTCCATAGGTAATCACAATAAAAAAAAAAAAAATAATAATAGTAAGAATTTAATAATAATGATTGGTGAAGTAAGTCATATTTCATGTGATGAGATAAGTAAGATTACTTTAAGAATGAATGAATGGATGGATGAAATAAATTGAGAATGTTTGTCATGGTTCTTCTTCTTTGTACTTTGTAAACACTTTAAGTTTGAAGAGTTTCTTGAAGTGGATCATATTAGTACATTGTTTGATTGCTTTGCTTAATCCATTCCATAATTGAATTCCACATATTGATATACTGAAGGTCTTAAGTGTTGTACGTGCGTACAAATGTTTTAAATTAAATTTTTCTCTAAGATTATATTTCTCCTCTTTTGTTGAGAAGAATTGTTGTATATTCTTGGGTTAAAGTTTGCTTTGTGCATAATTTTAGCTGTTTGCAAATTCACTATGTCGTGGAATTTCAGTATCTTTGATTCAATAAATAAAGGATTTGTATGTTCTCTATATCCAACATTATGTATTATTCTAACTGATCTTTTTTGTAACACCGTTAATGAATGAAGTGTACTTTTGTAATTATTTCCCCATATTTCTACACAGTAGCTCAGATATGGTAGCACTAGTGAGCAGTAGAGAATATGAAGAGATTTTTGGTCTAGAACATGTTTTGCTTTATTCATTATTGACGTGTTTCTTGCTACTTTATGTTGTATATTTTTTACGTGAGATTTCCAGTTCAATTTATCATCAATCATTATACCTAGAAATTTGGTTTCATTTACTCTTTCAATTTCTATTCCGTCTATTTGTATTTGTGTTTGACTTTCTCTACTACTGTTACCAAATTGCATTATTTTAGTTTTGCTGAGATTCAACGATAATCTATTTTTGTCAAACCATCTTTTTAATTTGTTAATTTCTTCTGTTATTATTTGTATTATCTCCTGTGTGTTCTCTCCTGATCAAAACACTGTTGTATCATCCACAAATAATACTAACTTTAAATATTTTGTAACTTTACAAATGTCATTTATATAGAGATTGAATAATTTAGGTCCTAGTATTGATCCCTGAGGTACACCACAGGATATATTTAGCGTTGGAGACGTGTGTTCGCCTAGCTTCACGTATTGTTTCCTGTTCGTTAGATAACTTCTTATCCAGTTTAAGACTAACCCTTTGATGCCATATCGTTCTAGTTTTTTGATTAAAATATTGTGATTAATTGTGTCAAATGCTTTAGTTAGATCCATAAAAACTGCTGCTGCACATTTTTTACTGTCTATTGCATTGGTAATTTCCTCTGTTATTTCAATTAAAGCCATTGAAGTTGAGACATTAGCTCTGTATCCATATTGGTTCTCTTCGAGTATTCTATTTTTATTTATGAAACTCTCCAATCTGTTATTAAACAGTTTTTCAATGATTTTAGAAAATTGTGGAAGTAAAGAAACAGGTCTATAATTTGTAAATTGATGTTTATCTCCAGTCTTATAAATTGGTGCAACTTTAGCTATTTTCATTTTGTTTGGAAATGTACCTGTTTGAAATGATAGGTTACTAATATACATTAATGGTCCTGAGATCTCTTCTATAACCCTTTTTATCGTTTTCATATCAATTCCATTACAATCAGTTGAAGTCTTAGATTTACATTTTTTCACGATTGTAACTATTTCCTCCTGTGTCACATTACTGAGGAACATGGAGTTGGGATTTCGCTCTATGGTATCATTATAGTCCTCAATTGAAACTGGGTCTGGAATCCTTTCTTCCAATTTTGGTCCAATATTTACAAAATAATTATTGAAGCTTTCAACTACTTCCTTTATGTTGTCATTCTTTTTATTTCCGTCTAAGAAGTATTGGGGGTAGTCCCTCTTTGTGCCATTTTTAATAATGCTATTGAGGATGCCCCATGTTGCTCTCATATTATTTTTGTTCCTATCCAATAATTCACTGTAATATTCTTTTCTACATGATCGTAGTATATCTGTTAACTTGTTTTTATACTTTTTGTACTTAATTTCTGCCTCTATAGTTCTTTGTGCTATAAATTCTCTATATAGTGTATTCTTCTTCTTACAACAATGATAATGTCAATGAGGGATATTTAATCACTGCTATGTTGAAATTGTAACTAATATTGATACGGTTGTTGATAATATTCATTTTTGTTTCACTACTTTTGGATTGTTCTGTGTCGTGTTTGTGTCTCCTCTCAGTTGCTCTGTTCATTGCAGTTCTGAGTGTTGCTGGGTCGGGTTTGGTTTTGGAATTGGATTGCATTGTTATGGTTTTGCTGTGTATTGTTTTGTTGGATTGATTAATTTAAAAAAATATTTTTATTTAAATTTTTTTTTAAATAAAAAAATAAAAATAGATTTTTTAAAAATGAGAATCGGTTCTGAATCGCACAACGTGAGAATCGCGATTCGAATTTGAATCGATTTTTCCCACACCCCTAATATATATATATATATATATATATATATATATATATATATATATATATATATATATATATATATATATATATATATATATATATATATATATAGCATTCTATTTTAGTTACTTTGAATTTACAACCCCATGACGCTGTTTTGTACTGTTTTGTACTTAGTTTGATTATTATTTCTCAACTGTTTGTAAATGTTGAAATTTATAAATAAAGGTTTAAAAAAAATGTTGGCAACTTACGTTTTTATGACGTTTTTGCACGCATGAGTTAGTAAAAGAGGTTATGTTATTCAGTCGGCATGGCAAAAAAAAAAAAAAAAAAAGAACATTGTTGGCGAAACAATGACGCACTTTATTGTGAAGTTGTCCGGTTTTGAGAGTGAGTGGGTGAGATTGGGAGCACGCACGTGTTTGTACGCGCGTGCACTTGGCGCCCGGATACAGCTGCGCCGTGTGAGCACATCTGGAGAGCAGAGAGGAGGTCCGTTTTCATGCAAAGATTGCATGGGATCGATTCACGATCTTTGCCTGTTCTCGTCCACTCTTTGCCCTGCAGACCAGACGTTAGATGGAGAGACGAAGGACCGATGCGGCCAGTGGACACGAGGAGTGACCGCGCACAGTTCCCACAGGACACGGTGCGGACCACCAGGACTTCCACACGCCCTGGAACAGCTTGACCTGAAATATCGCAAGTAAAATAATCGGCCGGAGATGAACGACGTGGAAGTTGCGGGATCTCGCCCACCAGGTTTACCTGCATCTTCTCTGAAAAGACGCATCATGAGACTTGGAAGGAAGTCCAGTGATGGTTCCTTGCAGTGAGTAGGACACTTCTTCAATATTACTGATCACAACTTTTTAACTTGAGAGATATTCAGCTTAGAATTTCTCATCACAGCTCAAACAATCAATCAATCAAAATGTATTTATATAGCCCTTAATCACAAATGTCTCAAAGGGCTGCACATCAGGACAAGAAAAAAGTCAACCCAATGGGAACAACGAGAAACCTTGCAAGGGACTGCAGATGATTAACAACTTAACATGTCAGTTATGAATTATTAGTTGTCTTATTCTCATTTTACTGATTTGCAATGTGTTACTACACCTTTGCAAATACATTTTCAATTAACCACTCAACAAATAAGTAGTGGGTATTTTTATTATATTTAACAATCAAGCACTCATATGCAAAAAAACTAAACCAAACCAAAGTGTCCTGGCTCAAGATAGTCCACAGGTCCAAATGTAGCTTTTTAATTTAAATGTGCAAGTAAAACAAAGAGCACATGGAATATCATCTTCATCGTCAAACTTTTTTGCAGACTCCAACGTCCAAGTAGACATATAATCACATACAGTACATAAAAAACAAAATACAGTATAAAAGGCATTATCACATAATATTAAAAACAGTGCTTGTGCATATTTAGTAAAAGGCATCTAATAAATAAATAAAAGTAGCAATACAATTAAAAAAAATTAAAATATATATATATATATATATATATATATATATATATATATATATATATATATATATATATATATATATATATATATATATATATATATATATATATATATATATATATATATATATATATATATATATATATACACATATATACACTACCGTTCAAAAGTTTGGGGTCACATTGAAATGTCCTTCTTTTTGAAGGAAAAGCACTGTACTTTTCAATGAAGATAACTTTAAACTAGTCTTAACTTTAAAGAAATACACTCTATACATTGCTAATGTGGTAAATGACTATTCTAGCTGCAAATGTCTGGTTTTTGGTGCAATATCTACATAGGTGTATAGAGGCCCATTTCCAGCAACTATCACTCCAGTGTTCTAATGGTACAATGTGTTTGCTCATTGGCTCAGAAGGCTAATTGATGATTAGAAAACCCTTGTGCAATCATGTTCACACATCTGAAAACAGTTTAGCTTGTTACAGAAGCTACAAAACTGACCTTCCTTTGAGCAGATTGAGTTTCTGGAGCATCACATTTGTGGTGTCAATTAAACGCTCAAAATGGCCAGAAAAAGAGAACTTTCATCTGAAACTCGACAGTCTATTCTTGTTCTTAGAAATGAAGGCTATTCCACAAAATTGTTTGGGTGACCCCAAACTTTTGAACGGTAGTGTATATATATATATATATATATATATATATATATATATATATATATATATATATATATATATATATATATATATATATATACATATATATATATATATATATATATATATATATATATATATATATATATATATATATATATATATATATATATATATATATATATATATATATATATATATATATATATATATCCACACATTCTATAAAAGCCACAGATACCAGTGTTTCCATATATAGGATTGGTACCTAACAGAACTACACCTAGGATTGGTTATCTGTATAATAAGATCATTCCCTGCAGTCTACATATAAACTTAAAAAACGTATAACTTATATAACTTATAAACTTATAAAACAAATATCAAAAACAACCAACAAGCCTCATCTGATCTCAATTAAAGATGTCCTTTAACATGACAGCCAAACAATGTTGCTTTAGTTTACAATAGTTCAATTCAGTTCAGTTTCAGTTTATTTGGAACATGCATACGATACAATCTAATGCATCACATATTTCCAGTTGTTTCATTACAGCATGTCCGAAAAGGAGTTGGAAGAAGCAGAGTGTATTTAATCCTTCCCCTTTTCATACCATAGCAATTTTATCCAATTTCCTTGTTCTATGTAACAGAACAGTGAAAAAATAAATAATAAATAAATAATATACCATAGTAAGCAAACAAATATTAAATACATAAATAATATTTGTCTCAATAAAAAAGAAAAATGAAAAAAAGGGTTCAAGATGTTCATCATAATTCTTGTTCTGTGTACTTTGTAAACACTTGTAGTTTGAACAGTCTCTTAAACTGAATCATATTGGTGCTTTGTTTGATTTATTTGGTTAATCCATTCCATGATTTAATTCCACATACAGATATGCTAAAAGTTTTAAGTGTTGTACGCGCATACAAATGTTTTATATTAGATTTTCCTCTAAGGTTATATTTCTCCTCTTTTGTTGAGAAGAATTGTTGTACATTCCTGGGTAGCAGGTTATAGTTTGCTTTATACATAATTCTAACTGTTTGCAAATGCACCAAATTGTTGAATTTCAATAATTGTGATTTAATAAGTAAAGGGTTTAATGGGTTTGTACAAATAGTTGTATTCGTAATATAAAAGGAAATTACCGAATTGCAATGGTCAAATCAAGGTCAGATCCTGACAATGAATAGACGTCAGTAGTAAAAAGCATGTTGTTTCAATGTTGCATTTGTGTTGTAAAATATTGGTTGGTATTTGATCAGGATTTAATGGTCAAATCAACGTCAGAACCCGAAAGTGATTAAACGTCTTCAAAAAAACATGTTGTTTCAACATTATGTCTGAGTTGCTCAACATCAGGACCTAATTCAACAAGGTCTCAACGTTGTTTCAATGTCTTGTGCCCGCCAGGTAATTTCATTAATCAGATTAATCACACTTTTGAAGTTAGATTGGTCATGTTAATCACAGGTCATTTACTCACTTGTATGATTTTAATTAACTTAAAAAATACCCTAATTTTTGGACAGAAATGCAATTTTATTGTCAGAATTTATAGTTTTCATAAGAATTAAAAAAAAAAAATTATTTTAATATTTTTTTCTCAAAACTTGGTAACATTTTTATCCAGTCACGGTGCATTTTGAAGTGAAGTTTGCCAGTAACCACGCATTAGTCAGAGTCATTATTATTATGCGATAATGCGGGAACTTTTTGAAATCACATGAGTTAACTTATTTGTGACAGCCCTAATATATATATATATATATATATATATATATATATATATATATATATATATATATATATATATATATATATATATATATATATATATATATATATATATATATATATATATATATATATATATATATATATATATATATATATATATATATATATATATATATATATAAAACAAACATTGAGCTGTTTGACCGCAATACCTAGCAATATGTTTGGCGGAGAAAAGGTGAGGCCTTTAATCCCAGGAACACCACACCTACCGTCAAGCATGGTGGTGGTAGTATTATGCTGTGGGCCTGTTTTGCTGCCAATGGAACTGGTGCTTTAAATGGGACAATGAAAAAGGAGGATTACCTCCAAATTCTTTAGGACAACCTAAAATCATCAGCCCGGAGGTTGGGTCTTGGCCACAGTTGGGTGTTCCAACAGGACAATGACCCCAAACACACGTCAAAAGTGGTAAAGGAATGGCTAAATCAGGCTAGAATTAAGGTTTTAGAATGGCCTTCCCAAAGTCCTGACTTAAACGTGTGGACAATGCTGAAGAAACAAGTCCATGTCAGAAAACCAACAAATTTAGCTGAACTGCACCAATTTTGTCAAGAGGAGTGGTCAAAAATTCAACCAGAAGCTTGCCAGAAGCTTGTGGATGGCTACCAAAAGCGCCTTATTGCAGTGCAACTTGCCAAGGGACATGTAACCAAATATTAATATTGCTGTATGTATACTTTTGACCCAGCAGATTTGGTCACATTTTCAGTAGACCCATAATAAATTCATTAAAGAACCAAACTTCATGAATGTTTTTTGTGACCAACAAGTTTGTGCTCCAATCACTCTATCACAAAAAAATAAGAGTTGTAGAAATTATTGCAAACTCGAGACAGCCGTGACATTATGTTCTTTACAAGTGTATGTAAACTTTTGACCACGAGTGTATATATATATTGCGGTTGTACGTTATACCGGTACTACTAAAGTACCGTGATACTAATGAATCAAAAACGGTACTATACTCCCTTTTTTTAATTTAATTTTTTAATTAAATTTTTTTTAAACAGGCATGATGACGCGCGGTAGTCACGTCGTGACATTGATGGTTTTACGAGCAGAGGAGCATGTTCGAAAGCGCACAATCACAAACAAGAAGACACAATGTGGACAGAAAGGGAGAATAGAAGCATTTTGGCTTAAAAACTAATGATGAAGGTGAAGCTCTAAGACTGAAACGCCGCTCAGCAAGAGGTGTTTAAAACGTGGCTAGCTCGCTAGCGGCTAACATCCATCCGCAGTCGGCAGTGTTTTAGCTACTTCTAAATCACTAATCCTCGCCTCCATGGCGACAAATAAAGTATGTTTCTTACAGGAGTCATCCCTGCAGAAGGTAAAATAGCTAAACATGCTTCACTACACACCGTAGGAGGATACAATAGTTCACCGCTAACAGTAAGCTAGCGCTCCTCAATGTAAACAAATGCAATGGGTGGATCTACACCTTACATCAGACCTGGGCATTCTGCGGCCCGCGGGCCACATCCGCCCTTTGTGCGTCCCTGTCCGGCCCGCGTGAGGCCAATCATAAATTAAAAAATACATTTAAGAAAGTATCTATCTCGAGTGTGCAATACAACGGTGCTGCTTTTGTTTTGAAAAGCGTTATTTGTATTACTTCTGTGTGGACATATGCGCGTGTGTGATTGTGAGTGAATGTGAACGGCGGCAATCACAAATGGCAAAATAAAGTTTAAAAAACATCTACGTCGTGCGTGCAATACAACTGTGCTGCTTTTATTTTGAAAAGTGTTATTTATGGGCGTATGTCCGGGTGTAACCTGTGAGTGAAGGTGCACAGCGACAAGTTATGAGACGCTAAAAAGAGAAAAGTTGATGACGAATGCCATGTTTCCAACAAGACATGGACTGCCAAGTATTTCTTTACAGAAATTAAAGGTAAAGCCGTGTGCTTAATTTGTGGTACACATGTTGCTGTGTTTAAAGAATATCGTTTGAATCGCCACTACACGACGAAGCACAAGGAAAAATACCGGAATCTGTCTGATGAAGCGCGCACAAGGGAGGCTGATGCGTTGATGGTAAAACTGCAAACCCAACAAGGACTTTTTGCCATATTTCACACCCCCAGAGATGCAGCCGTCAGGACAAGTTTCGTCATTTCTCACAAAATCGCCAGAAAAAATAAGGCGTTTTCTGACGGAGAGTTTATTAAGGAGTGCGTATTGGACTTTGTTGCGCTGATATGCCCGAAGTCTTTGACTGTTTTTCGCTGGCTTTGGATGAGAGCTGCGATGTACGTGACACCGCCCAGCTGCTCTTCTTCTTACGTGGGATAACTGCAGACTTTCAAATCACGAAGGAGCTGGCAGCCATGCAGTCAATTAAAGAGACAACCACAGGTAATGACTTGTTCACAGAGGTAAATGCGTGTTTGGACATGTTAGGACTGAAATGGGACAAGCTGGCAGGTGTGACAATCCAATCCAATCCACTTTATTTATATAGCACATTTAAACAACAAAATGCTTCCAAAGTGCTGCACAACAATATTAAAAACAATATTCAAATAATATCCTTAGCTCCACCAATGACTGAATAAAAACAAAAAATAATTACATATAAAACCAATATAAAAACAATATCAATCAATCAATCAATCAATGTTTATTTATATAGCCCTAAATCACAAGTGTCTCAAAGGGCTGTACAAGCCACAACGACATCCTCGGTACAGAGCCCACATACGGGCAAGGAAAACTCACCCCAGTGGGACGTCAATGTGAATGACTATGAGAAACCTTGGAGAGGACCGCATATGTGGGTAACCCCCCCCCCCCCCCCCTCTAGGGGAGACCGAAAGCAATGGATGTCGAGTGGGTCTGACATAATATTGTGAAAGTCCAACACATCAGCAAAAGTCCAGTCCATGGTGGGGCCAGCAGGAACCATCCCGAGCGGAGACAGGTCAGCAGCGTAGAGGTTTTCCCCATCCGATGGACAGGCTAGCGGTCCACCCCGGGTTGGGAGCAGAGTAGAAAAGAAAAGAAAAGAAACGGCAGATCAACTGGTCTAAAAAGGGAGTCTATTTAAAGGCTAGAGTATACAAATGAGTTTTAAGATGAGACTTAAATGCTTCTACTGAGGTAGCATCTCTAACTTTTACCGGGAGGGCATTCCATAGTATTGGAGCCCGAATAGAAAACGCTCTATAGCCCGCAGACTTTTTTTGATAAATATGATTAAAAACGATTTTTAACAACAGATGGTTGTCCAAATCTGACGGGGAAAAATGTTGGATAATGCAGGATAAAGTGCCAGAAATTAACCCTGTGCAGAAATGGAAATTTTTGCATTGTATTATACATCAGGAAGTGTTGTGTAAGACAGTGTTAAAAATAAAACCATCAAAAGCAATCTGCTTTTGTATAAAATTAAGTTAGGTTAAATGAAATTATTATTATTATTATTAATAATAATAATAATAATAATAATAATAATAATAATAATTATTATTATTATTATGATTATTTATCTTACGGTATATAAAAAATAATATTGAGCAAAATTTAATTGAAATATTGTCGGTGTGGCCCTCCAGCAGTGCTCGGGTTGCTTATGCGGCCCCCGGTAAAAATTAATTGCCCACCCCTGCCTTACATCCACTATAATGATACAAATAGTATATATATATCTTGTCTTTGCAGTTCATTCAATTGAATATAAGTTGAAAAGGATTTTTAAATCATTGTATTCTATTTTTATTTACAATTTACACAACGTGCCAACTTCACTGGTTTTGGGTTTTGTATATTATGAGTACTGTATGATAATATATGCAGGTTTGCCTATGTGTTCTGCCTGAGAGCGAGGCTACAAAATAATACGTGCATTTTTACAATTTGCATACACTACAGTATTTAGCGCTCGATATTTATGATTTTAATAGATACGGATTAATATAACTACCTGTTTCTTATCCTCTTTACGAATGTAATAAGTGTTGCAAAAATAGTTACAAAACAGTCAACGAAGTTCCAGAGTTAATCAATTAAGCCTGGTAAGGTACACTGTCACGTATTGTGTCCTGTAATGGAAGACGGCGATAACAACACTTGAATGCGTGATTTATTCTCAGCAGAGAGCAATTAAAATAACATTTTATTGTAATAAAATCAACAATCTGCCAGGAGTCGACCACAGTCATGTTCAAACTTCAATGTTTGAATATGAAATTCTTCACTGTATAAAAAAAATATCTTTCTGTGGTAAGAAGCTTACAGGCTTGCTGCAATGTGCACAACCCCCAATTCATGCATACTTGGAGCAAAGAGAGCAATGGAGAAGGAGCGTGGGCAACAAGCATGCACTGTTGGTATGAACATGTTCATACACAGGCATAACTGTTTGGCTTTTATGTATATAGCATATTAGTTTGTTCACATTTCAGGTTATTAACCTTGCAATGCTTCTCTTTTTGCCATTGTGTCTACAGTATTTCACGGTATTCGTATCATTAACTTCCAATGCTTAGCTCCCCCATCGAGTCGATTCACAGCCTTGCTCAAGGGCACTTCATCAGTCATTCTCTTTGTGTTCCATCATTCAGGTCAAGTTCATCCACTGGCAGTTCGTCTACCAGCAGGTCAGCTGAGGTCGTGGCTTTCAGGCAGCCTTGCAAGAGCCGCATCCGTCGCCATACCAACCGCCTTTCTGGAGTCTTCCTTCACGGCCCCGCCCACATGTCCACGCAAGTCAGGAAAACAAGCAGTGAGTTATACTCAGTTTCAAAATCACTGAATAAATAGTAGTTATAGTATAACTTTGCATGTGTTTTTAAAGCAGAATCCCATAAATGTTGCAGCCCAGTTAAGTCACGGGGCTTATTAGAACCAGTGAAAGCACTTGAATGCTGTTAAGGAGCTTTGCTGTGTTGGGGGGAAAAAAACATTCAGTCATCAGACTGATGATCTCATCTTGCTTTAGTAAATCCACATTTGTAGCAGACATAATGCAGCTGAGATAGGCTCCAGCACCCCCCGCGACCCTGAAAGCGACAAGCGGTAGAAAATGGATGGATGGATCACCAGAACTAAAGTATTGGTGCGTGGACATGGTTAGAATGGATGTAATATTGAGTAAATGTTGCATAATGCTATATGGACAGCCAAAAGCTATGAAGTATATGTCTGTCACATGTGAGTTGCAGGGACACTTTCCACTCCCACTTTGGAAACTCTGGCTAAAATGCATGAAAGCGATTTTATTTATTTTTAATTTGGCACTCTGTTGGTAGTTTTCCTTTCTGTAGACATTCACTTTGTACTTTGCGTGTCTGTATAAAGCCTGTAGTTGGTTATTTATTATGTACAGTTGTGTGTTTAGTGTACAGTAGATTAATGTGTCAAGTCTAGAACTGCACGACAGTTGTATTTTCTCTACCCTCACCTTTTTTTTCCCCCCAATAATCACTTTACCTTTAACAAATATGGTCATGTGTAAAAGGATTGATTGATTGATTGATTGATTGAAACTTTTATTAGTAGATTGCACAGTGAAGTACACATTCCGTACAATTGACCACTAAATGGTAACACCCGAATACATTTTTCAACTTGTTGAAGTTCGGGGTCCACTTAAATTGATTCATGATACAGATATATACTATCAAATATATACTAACATCATAATACAGTCATCACACAAGATAATCATCAGAGTATATACATTGAATTATTTACATTATTTACAATCCGGGGTGTGGGATATGAAGGGGGGGGGGTGGTTAGGTTTGGTTGGTATCAACACTTCTGTCATCAACAATCAGCATCAACAATTGCATCATCAGAGAAATGGACATTGAAACAGTGTAGGTCTGACTTGGTAGGATATGTACAGCAAGTAGTGAACATAGAGAGAGAGATATCAGAATGCATAAGAAAAACATTTGATTATTATCAATCCGGGGAAGGTGTTAGTTTAGGGTTGAAGTTGCCTGGAGGTGTACTTTTATTGCGGTTTTGAAGGAGGATAGAGACGCCCTTTCTTTTATACCTGTTGGGAGTTCATTCCACATTGATGTAGCATAGAAAGAGAATGAGTTAAGACCTTTGTTAGATCGGAATCTGGGTTTAACGTGGTTAGTGGAGCTCCCCCTGGTGTTGTGGTTATGGCGGTCATTTACGTTAAGGAAATAGTTTGACATGTACTTCGGTATCAGGGAGGTGTAGCGGATTTTATAGACTAGGCTCAGTGCAAGTTGTTGTACTCTGTCCTCCACCCTGAGCCAGCCCACTTTGGAGAAGTGGGTAGGAGTGAGGTGTGATCTGGGGTGGAGGTATAAAAGTAATCTGACTAGCTTGTTCTGGGATGTTTGGAGTCTAGATTTGAGGGTTTTGGAGGTGCTAGGGTACCAGGAGGTGCATGCGTAATCGAAAAAGGGTTGAACGAGAGTTCCCGCCAGAATCCTCATGGTGCTTTTGTTGACCATAGAGGAGATTCTATAGAGAAATCTCGTTCGTTGGTTGACCTTTTTGATTACCTTGGTTGCCATTTTATCACAGGAAAGATTAGCCTCTAGAATGGAACCTAGGTAGGTGACCTCATCTTTCCTGGTGATAACAATGTCACCCACTTTTATAGTGAAATCATTGACTTTCTTAAGGTTGATGTGGGACCCAAACAGGATGGATTCCGTTTTACCCAAGTGCATGGATAGCTTGTTGTCGGCGAGCCAGGTGCAGGTTCTACTGAGTTCAGCACTGAGGATTTTCTCCACCTGTGACTTGTCCTTGCCCGATACCAGCAGGGCCGAGTCATCCGCAAACAAGAACAATTCACAGTCGCATGCCGATGACAAGTCGTTTATGTATATTAGGAACAGTAAAGGCCCCAATATACTGCCTTGGGGGACTCCACAGCTCACTGAGAGGGGGGGGGGGGGGACACGGTGCCGTTCACCTCTACCATCTGTTTCCTCCCCTCCAAGTAAGATTGCATCCAGCTCGATGAGGTTTTGTCAAATCCGATTGCTCTGAGCTTATCCAACAGTATAGCGTGGTTAACGGTGTCAAAGGCCTTCTGAAGGTCCAGCATGACCATGCCGTAGTATTTGCCCGCATCCACCTCATGTTTGATGTGGTCGGTCAGATAGAGAAGGCATGTGTCAGTGGAGTGGTTAGTTCTGAAGCCGGATTGGAATTTGTACATGAGTTTATTGGTGGCAAGGTAACCATCGACCTGTTCATAAACTATTTTTTCCATTACTTTCGAAATGGAACTGAGAATAGAAACAGGTCGGTAGTTGCCAGGTTCCAATTTGCTTCCTTTTTTAAAGAGTGGAGTTACTCTTGCTATCTTAAAATCTTTTGGTACTTGGCCTTGTGAAATTGAGAGGTGTATTATGTGTGTGATGATTGGGGCAATGATGGAGGCAGAGTCCCTGAGAAATCTGGAGGGGATATTGTTAAGGCCGGTGGCCTTGTTTGGGTGGAGCGTGCTCAATTTTTTAAGCACCTCATCAGCTGAGACCATTTCTAATTTGAAATTGTTGTTGGATACTCCTAGCTTTCTGTAGAAGGCTTTAATGTGTTCTACACCAAAGCGACCAGAGTGGTGGGACAGCTTGTTGACAAGAGTTGCGGCTATGCTGGTGAAAAAGGTGTTAAGTCTGCTTACTACCTGCATTTTGTCTGTAATGAGGGAGTCACCCTCCTTGATGCTGATGTTGATGAGTCTGGTTTTCAGTTTCTGGCTGCAACCGGGAAGCTTGTTGTTGAGGATTTTCCAGAGCTCACATGGCTTATTTGTGTTTTCCTCTATTTTGTCGCTAATGTAATTTTTTTTTAAGGATTTAGTCAGGTTGGTTGTCTTATTTCTCAATGTATTGCATTGTTTTTTGAGAGTTGAAAGGAGTGATTTGAGGTTATTATTGGGTTGTTTATCTATTTCTGTTTTACACTTTTGGTATTCTGAGTATTTTCTGTCTTTGTCTTTTATTGCAGCTAATAGGACATACTTGATTTTGTAACTCAGTGTTTTATAAAAACAATACCTAAAATGACTTTGAATATTATATTTTGATTGGTGGTCTCAAACACCTCAATAAAATAGTATACTATCAGGACAAGTTTCGTCATTTCTCACAAAATCGCCAGAAAAAATAAGGCGTTTTCTGACGGAGAGTTTATTAAGGAGTGCGTATTGGACTCTGTTGCGCTGATATGCCCGAAGTCTTTGACTGTTTTTCGCTGGCTTTGGATGAGAGCTGCGATGTACGTAACACCGCCCATCTGCTCATCTTCTTACGTGGGATAACTGCAGACTTTCAAATCACGAAGGAGCTGGCAGCCATGCAGTCAATTAAAGAGACAACCACAGGTAATGACTTGTTCACAGAGGTAAATGCATGTTTGGACATGTGAGGACTGAAATGGGACAAGCTGGCAGGTGTGACAATCCAATCCAATCCACTTTATTTATATAGCACATTTAAACAACAAAATGTTTCCAAAGTGCTGCACAACAATATTAAAAACAATATTCAAATAATATCCTTAGGTCCACCAATGACTGAATAAAAACAAAAAATAATTACATATAAAACCAATATAAAAAACAACATCAATCAATCAATCAATCAATGTTTATTTGTATAGCCCTAAATCACAAGTGTCTCAAAGGGCTGTACAAGCCACAACGACATCCTCGGTACAGAGCCCACATACGGGCAAGGAAAACTCACCCCAGTGGGACGTCAATGTGAATGACTATGAGAAACCTTGGAGAGGACCATACTATTAATACTGCACTATACTGTACAACGCATACCATGCCATCTTTAGCGTAACATACTAAACTACAGTAGTACAGTATACTATACTCTGCTAACACCTCAACCATAGCTTTTGTACCATACTGTACCACACCATACGATAGTATAATACACTCTACTTGAACTTGAAATTATTATATAGTACTGTTTATGCAAAAAAGTGTGCCACAAAAGTCTGGACATGAAAATAAAAGTTAAATTGATTCAAATTTAAAAACACAATTGTTCCTCACTGCTTTTAACTTATGGCTTTTTAAAACTTCCACACTTAGTAATACATTGCGTTATAATTTTAAATTTTGCATTCTGTATGTACTCTTAAACTATATTTCTTTTGTTTTGTGCATTTTTTTGGTTTAATTTTTTACCGTTAGGTTCCCTATTTTATACACTCATATTTGTTTTTTACCCTGGAAAGTGTTTTAAATTGTATTATTGAAAATATTATGAATAATTCATTATAAATAAATATATATTAACTTGTGAACTAAATGATGTATTTAAAATAACTTCAACGACATAATACATATAGAAAAATATATATATACACATATATAATATAATATATTTTTTTTTTTTAATGACTAATGTGATTAATCACTAAATAAATATTGCACTACTCTTTGAAAATATTATTATGAATAATTCACAATAAATACATAAATAAATATTAACTTGTGAACTAAATCATGTATTTAAAATAACTGCAATGACATAATAAGTATTGATATATATTTTATATAAAATATATGTATATTTAAATGACTAATGTGATTAATCACTAAATAAATATTGCATTACTCATGTATGTACACAGATTAGTCACACTATTTATTTTGACCCCACATGCTCCTTTACCTTAAATTATGCGAGCGACTAATTAGCTGGAATCAATCACAAATCCAAATTCAAAAGTGTAAACAATCTGAATAAAAAATTAATCATTTGACAGATTTAAGGAACACCCTGTAGATTACCAGATTATTGTATTGCATTATACAATTTACACAAGTCGTGTTGTGTAAAGTTTCCATTTGTGTGGGGACCATGTGGAATCTTACTCTTATTATGTACACATAATTAATGCATCAAATAAAACAGATGCCACGTAGTGAATAAATTCTGAATAATTGGACACACATATAATGGAACCCCGATTTAAGTTAAGTTAATGTTAAAGTACCAATGATTGTCACACACACTAGGTGTGGTGAAATGTGTCCTCTGCATTTGAACCATCCCCTTGATTACCCCCTGGGAAGTGAGGGGAGCAGTGGGCCGGGGTTTGAACTCACAACCTACCGATCTCAGGGCGGAGAGACAAGGGGTTACTGCTCCGAAGTCTTCTTCTTCCGGATTCCCTCTGCTCTGTAAGTCTAAATCCACAGTGATTCCCTCCTTCTTTCCAGGCTGGTTTGTTGGCTGTTTGAACCCATATTGAGTAAGCAAAATACTGCAAACAAAGCTTGGTGAATGGCGAGAAAAAAAACACACACTGAATCACTGAGACCGAGTAATGGACTGCGTAAACAGGATGTGACGTCGAGGGCTCCGCCTCTCCAAAATGGCCCCGCCCCGTGTGTACTGTACTGCACAGGAAATGATGTCCCCAAAATGCCGGCGCGCTCTAAGGCTTCCAGCGGCACGCAAAATAAATGAATGAATGAATGAAGTGTTCGTACACCGAAACAGGGCGCAATATAAAAATGTGTAAACCAAAAAGTTT
The DNA here is from genome assembly GCF_033978785.1 of Entelurus aequoreus. Taxonomy (NCBI): domain Eukaryota; kingdom Metazoa; phylum Chordata; class Actinopteri; order Syngnathiformes; family Syngnathidae; genus Entelurus; species Entelurus aequoreus. The sequence continues at coordinate 33,660,062 of NC_084738.1, forward strand.
GCAAATAGAGGGGTTTGTAAATTGACCTTCCACCGTACAAACTTGCCTCTAACTTTTGCGTGTCTGTGGTTGCATTCAGTGATGGTATCGGATGCTGTAATTGTGGACGACCCCTCGGAGCTGTCGAATCAGTTAAGCGCTCCAGGAATCTTGAAGATCTTTGGGGGTGAAATCTGCAAAGGCGCTCACTATAAGAGTGTCCTCGCCACCACGCACTCTAGTGCAAAAGAATTGGTCAAGGAGGCCCTCGAAAGGTGAGGGAATGTGTGTGTTTATGTATGTGTCTGTTTGCCACATGTGTCTGTGTGATTGCTTCACCATTTGTGTGCTCTAAATAATTTGTATATAAAACCAGTCAGACTTGCACTTGTGGTTCTGCCTAATAAACACAGTGAACAAAGTAGACTTGATGCTCCGTCCCTAATGTTATAATTCCAGCGTCCAAACAGTGTGTACCTGTGCCAAATCCAAATAGTCGACTCAATAGCTCAGAAAATGTGCTGAGCAAACCACAGTTTTGTGTGAAAGAAGGCCAGTGTTGGCAGGAATGGTCCCCCGAGAGAGAAAAAATGTATGTTAGTCTTTGCTTCCATTTCAGCCAAAGAAAATGTATCAAAATGATCAACACAACAGGAATTCAACATGTAGATCAACATGGGCATGGTATACACTGCAAGAGACGTTTAGTATTATCGTTTTGACGCTCGGGTTGAATGACAGCAATAATTCGCCGTGTTCCCAAGGTGCAGAAAGCCGAGGAGGCAACGTGCAGGTAAAAATGTATTTAATGGCTCAACTAAACGAAAGACAAGAGCCACTAGGAAGGGCACCAAAGCATAGGGAAGGCTATGCACAACAAAACTGAACTGATCAGGGCATAAAACTGAATGCTGGAGAACAGCAAAAACTCACCAAATATCACTCACCAATGCCAGTGAAACTTATTTCGGAATAAGTAGAAAACACAATTCAACTGTAAATTTAATAACACAGCATTTTCTTTTGGTAGTCAGAGCAATTGGGTCCAACTCACGCCTAAAGTCTGGCACATTAGGGTTAGAGTAAGATGCCACTTTCCAAAATTAATAATCACAAAGACTTGAAATGGGAATGACAAATAATCTATAAAGTCAGAAAAATTGCAGTAACACAGAAGTCAGGAAGTGATGGGACTGATGCGCAACAAGAAGTTCAAACCCCGGCCGAGTCATACCAAAGACCATAAAAATAGGACCCATTACCTCCCTGCTTGGCACTCAGCATTAAGGGTTGGAATTGGGGGTTAAATCACCAAAATGATTCCTGGGCGCGGCCACCGCTGCTGCTCACTGCTCCCCTCACCTCCGAGGGGGTGAGGGTGATGGGTCAAATGCAGAGGATAATCTCACCACACCTAGTGTGTGTGACAATCATTAAAAAAACACAACAAAAAACATGTATTTCTTTTGGTGTATGATGTATTCTTTGATTATTATTATTGATTATTCTGTCTCTTCGGGTCATCCAGGTACGGCCTCGGAAAAGAAGTGAGCTCATATGTTCTCTGTGACACTATTGGCTCCATTGGAGCGCGTCAGTGGAAAACTGAAGGATTCCGGGTTGTGGGGGACAACGAGAAGCCACTCCTCATACAGTCGCTATGGAAACCAAGGGAAGGCTTTGCCAGACGCTTTGAAATCCAGCGGCTAAGCCTGGTTGAGGAGCAGACAGCCAAAGAAAAAGACACCATCACTGCTGGTAAGTACTCATAACGTCATTCCATTTTACCACACAACCAAACCACACACATCAAAGTACATTTACTATCAACACAGTCTTTTTTTTTTCATTTTTCTAAATGAGCTCTTGTACAGTGGAACCTAAATTTAGGAACTGAATTGGTTTTTGAACAGGGTTCATAAATAGAAAAGTTCATATATTGAAGCAAAGGCAAACATGAATAATGACTTCCAGCCTGGACAAAACTCCATATTTTAGTTGGAGTTTGTACACTTTGAACTCAACACCAACCGCTATACACTACTTAAAATCAGTGATTCGCAAACTTTTTTCACCAAGTACCATCTCAGAAAACACCTGGCTTTCCAAGTACCACCATAATAACCAATATTAAAATACAGGCAAGGCAGAAGTTTTATTCAACAAGAATACTTAATATTTGTGGCCACTTTAATATTACACACAATTTGAACAGTAACACTGTTTGAATATTTGTTTAAGTGATTCTTTGGCGTACCACTAGATGGAGCCCGGGTATTATAATTATTGTTTTATACTAAAACAAACATAACATTTTGGGGTGATGGATCAACTTTCTATTTAATAATAAGGCCAAAACAACAACTAGCTGAATCGTCCTCCTCCTATGCAGCCACCATGCCGACACACACACACACACACACACACACACACACACACACACACACACACACACACACACACACACACACACACACACACACACACACACACACACACACACACACACACACACACACACACACACACACACACTGCCACTAGCCCTGTGGTGCACTCACAGTTTGAAATCACAAAACTCTAACTTAAACAACGAGGTCGCTAAAATGATTAGGAGCAGAAAGTAAAATCCATTTTACCTTGTTGGTTAGTTAATCTTCTTGGTGTAAGGGGGAGGCAGTGTCGACAATGCTGTGGATACTTCTTGAATATTTCAAACCATGCATCGCTTGTCCTTTGCTTTGTTTGGATTCATATTGAGCCAGCAAAACTAGAAAAAGCATGTTGAATACTTAAGATTTGTGGCCACAGTAACATTACACACACATTGAACAATAACACTGTGTTTGAATATTTGTTTGAGTGATTCTTTGGCGTACCACTAGATGGAGCCCGAGTATCATAATTATTGTTTTATATTAAAACAAACATAACATTTTGGGGTGATGGATCAACTTTCTATTTAATAACAAGGCCAAAACAACAACTAGCTGAATCGTCCTCCTCCTATGCAGCCACCATGCCGACACACACACACACACACACACACACACACACACACACACACACACACACACACACACACACACACACACACACACACACACACACACACACACACACACACACACACACACAGTCACTAGCCCTGTGGTGCACTCACAGTTTGAAATCACAGAACTGTAACTCAAACAGCGAGGTCGCTAAAATGATTAGGAGCAGAAAATAAAATCCATTTTACATTGTTGGTTAATCTTCTTGGTGTAAAGGGGAGGGGGGAAGGCAGTGTCGACAATGCTGTGGATATTTCTTGAATATTTCAAACCACACATCGCTTGTCCATTGCTTTGTTTGGATTCATATTGAGCCAGCAAAACTAGAAAAAGCATGTTGTAAAGAGAAATGGAAAACATATGATGTATCATGTTGAAACTGCATTCATGTTCGAAGTAAACTTCAATCAAATCAAATAAAAAATCAAATGCTGTGAAAATACTAAAAAAACACTTAAAAGCACACAAAGTAGTAATTAGCACAGGAGCTAACAACAGCACTTCTCTGCTGACTGAATAACACAGGAGCACAAAACGGGTGGATGAAACATTTGGACACTGAGACAAGGTTCGTACAACAAAAGCAATGTTTATCCGGTTCGTAAATGGAGGTTCCGCTGTATTTCTTTCTGACGTCAATTCCAAATGTTGACCACGCTAAAACTAGACGCTGCAGTTTAATCAAACCTCTTCCTGTGGCACGCCCTCTTTTTTTTTTTTTTTACCACACTACAGCGTACGCTGATTTAAAGATTTTGCATGGAAAAACATGAGGCCTCAGAGCGCTACCCTGAACTTTCCATGGATGCTATTAGCACCACATCATTCCTACTGGAAACACTGGCGAGGGTTGACACAGCTGTGGTCACAGTGTAAGCGTGCGTCCTGTTTGGAGTTGTGCTTGTACGACTGGCACAACATGTGATAGTCTATCCGTGTGGATGCCTGCTGATCAGACGAGCTGTGTCTTTCTTTCCATCGAGCTCTGTTTCCTGTATGTGGCCTCAAACTTGACTGAATACACATACAGCACCTAACGTCCAGGAAAAAAAACAGGTGTTGCCATTTCGCCACATTCCATTTACTCTGTGCTTTATGTATTTATATATCAGCTTATTTACACAGTCCATGTTCCAGCTTATTCCTAACCATTCCATTTGTTTATTCATCTTCCTGATAGGTATCAATGCCCAGGCCCGAAAGCTGCAGAAGAGTCGCTCCAGAGTGAACTCCACCCTCATGGAAAGAACAATCAGTCGCAGCCAGAAACTCTGGAGGAGTAAAAGTGAGATGGATCTTATAGATGCAGAGACCAAGAGAGATCAGGATAAAGGTTTGGGGGCTCAGAGAGAGTCCCTCAATGGATTTACAGTAGAGAGCTATAAGCATCCAGAAGCAAGGCCAGGACAGAATGGCACTGAACTCACATGTTCCTCAAAGGTCAATGGGGGATTGCGGGACAAAACAGAGGCCCTCTGTCCATCAAGACCGAGAGGTGAGCAGGAAGGAGAGGAGTCGGAGAGGGAGGAGACGGAAAGTAGCGATGACAACACCACACAGTACTCTATTCACCCACCCCACGACTGTCCATACCTGCTGCTGTTGCATGGCTGCAGCTCTGTCCAGGTAACTCATTCACTCAACTCAAGTGTAATTTGCAAAACCTCATGCAAACTGTGCTTGGTAAAAGATCAATCAAGTTTGAAAGTTTCTGTAAAGCGAATGTGTCCATAGCATACATCTCGCCAGATCCTTGTAGTTTGCTGAGCTCCACACAAAGATCTGGGACTTCTCAATAGGATATGTATTTCAGAAGGCGGGGCCTCGTAAAAAAAAATCATTGTATGTGATTGGATAAACCACTTGTCCGTTATCTTGAATGACGTGCTACTTCAACCATTTACATCCAAATCAACTCATGACGCTGATGAGAGCGACGCTGGGAAATCCAAAACAGAACAGCCGACATTGGATAACGACAGAGCGAAAAGTTAATAAATGCCTTCAAAACCGTTCTCTGTTCATCTTTTAAAGAATTAATATTCGATAGATTTGACAAAACAGTTGCAATAGCAGTTGAGCTCATAGGACTAGATAGTACAATCCCTCAGATTAATCATCAGTTAGTGTTGAGTGGGGGGTGGGGGGTTAGGGGCAAAAGCTTCACTGGGGTCTTCAGGTGGGCACCCTCCTTCACTGGTGTTTCGTTGATAGGCCCACGACACCTCCGGAGGGCTCAACGGCGACATCTGGTGTCCCAGGTGTGCCCCCCTCTGCCTTTACCCCTAGATGTCATTTAGCAGCCCAGTTTGGGTCCTTTCACTTGAACCATATCCATCTGCTACTTTGTTCAGCAGCATCCGACAGCGATTTGACAGCCCGCCGGAAGGCCTGACCTCTCAATCCCATTCCTTTGAGGAGCTTGGTTGTGGACGTAGCAACGAAGCCTCTGCACCCGACTTCAACTGGAAGCACTCGGGCACGCCAGCCGCGCTGCTCTGCCTCGGCTGCTATGTCCGCATACCTCAGTTGTTTGCGCTCATATGCTTCACCAACTGCTGCTTCCCATGGTACAGTTAGTTCAACAATGAACACAGTCTTCTGGGAGGTTGACCACAAGACCAGGTCCGGCCTGAAGCTGGTTGTAATGATTTCAGGCGGGAAGATGAGTTTGTGGTCCAAGTCAACCTGCATTTTCCAGTCCCGGGCAGAGTCCAGAAGGGTTGCCTCCACTCTTGCAGATGGTTTTGGTGGGAGTTGTCCTGCTCTTACAAACTGAGTGGTGATTGAGTGACTAGGGATTGGGGGAGGGAGGGCCTTGTTGTTATTTCTCCTTTCCTCCAGGGTGATCGCCAGCTGTCTCAAGACCTGGTTGTGCCTCCAGGTGTAGCGGCCTTGAGACAAACTGATTTTGCAGCCAGTGAGGATGTGACGGAGTGTTGCAGGGGTTTGACAGAGTGCACAAGAAGGATCTTCTCCAAACCATTGGTTTAAGTTCTTGGGTGTGGGAAGAACATCGTAGGTGGCTCTGATGATGAAGCTGATCTGGCTCCCTTCCATTTACCAAAGATCCTTCCATGTGAGCTTACGATGCTCCAGGTTTTCCCAGCTAGTCCACTGTCCCTGTTTGGACTGTGCCACTGCTGTTGCACATCTGTCTGCCTCCTCTTGTTGTCGAACCTGATCAACCACCAGCTTTCTCCTCTGGGCTGATGTTGCCTTGTGCCATGTGGGTCGACTAGCCCCAAGTCCAAACCCACCTCTTCCGTGCTGCACTTGTCCTACTATGTCTCCATGCCTGAGAGCAGATTTGGCTTGTTGTACGGCCTCAGATGGGATCCATTTCCTCCCGGTTGTCAGTCTGGGAGCAACCGCTCGGATCACCTCATCTTGAGACTCAGTCAGTGTCATGCTCAGCCTCACATTGGTGGCATGTCTGATGGTATCTCTCTCTGTAGAATCAATGTCAGCACACAACTCCTCGCTGCGTGCCGCCATTGTTGTTTGAATCAAACAGTCGCTTCGGCGCTACATCACATCTATGAAATCCCGCCCGGCAATCCTGATTGGTTCATTATTTTTTGCTATCTTGAAGGAGTTTGCATTGCCCTCAAGTCCAGACCCTTGTGTGGAGCTCAGCAAACTATGAGGATCTGGTGAGAGTCAGATTACACATTTGTTGTCCTTTGGACAAATTGAAGGATGTGGGTTCCCGCCTTGATGCATTTGATACGTACAAGATGCAAAAACCAATTCAATGTAGGTGAATATAGGCTAATTTGAAGAAACTCGCGACCCCGAACGGGACGAGCAGTGGAAAATGGATGGATGGAAAACACAAGATAATTTAAAAAATAATAGTAGACTTTGTAGGAGTCAGAAATGTGTACATGAGGTCACGTCGAGTGTTTGTGGGTGTGTATTCGCAGAGGAAGTATGTGTCACATGACATTAGAGGCGGGCACTATAAAGGGGGGTATGTTACCTGCATTTGGCGTGGCAAACGGAGAAAGTTGAGGTGAATGATCATAGTTTTTGTTGACCACTGTTATACGCTTTATTGCATGATTTATCGGAGACTTTGGGCGCTTTATTGAAAGCTTTGGACACTTCAACTACATGCTATCTACAGACGAACTAAGCAAGTTTTTTTTTGTACATTTTGCTACTTAATGAAATAATTCACGGCATTGCATCCCGGAACTGTGTGTGTGCTTTACTGGCAAAACAATAAGTGCGTAAGACAAGTACTAAACCCAGCGTTTTACTTTCAAGCGGCAGGCCGATTTGGAGTCGCTACAGACATGAAGGTTGTCCAATATTGTTGCTCTATTAAAGAAAAGGAAAAAAGAAAGAGAGAACTTTATTTTTTCTTTTAAGTGTAATATGACGAACAGTCGCTGGAGTGGCAGAGTCTGTTGTACACAGTGTTCATTGACTTTTAGAAGGCATTTGACAGCGTCGACAGGAGTGCCATACGGAATCTTAGACTTAGACTTAGACAAACTTTAATGATCCACAAGGGAAATTGTTCCACACAGTAGCTCAGTTACAAAGGATGGAAAGGATAATGCACACAAGGGCACAAAAAGATGGCAAAAACCAAATGTATAAAGTAGACAAAAAATGTACCATAGTAAACTTAGTAACCATAATAACTATAGTACCTTCTGTACTGTTATGGTTTTCCTCCCCAGTACACTACGTTTATCCAATGAAGATGTTTCCTGTCAGGTTGTCCAGTTGTCAGAACAAATCTCTGTGCAAACCGGGGTCCAACAGAGTTGTCTTCTGTCACCGTCAATCTTTCTGGTAGTGATTGACTGGATGGTGAGGCAATGTACAGCAGGAAGGAGGAGAGGAATCCAATGGACTCAGTCGAAACTAGATGATCTTGAATTCGCAAATAATGGTTACCCTCCTTTCGCACAACCAGCAAGATGCCCAGGAGAAGCAAGGAGTCCAACCCAACATTGGAAAAACGGAAGTCAAGCAAATTAAAGCCCAACAAGGCAAATGTGATTCCATCAAGATGCCATTAAAGAGGTTGATCAATGTGTGTACCTGGGCAGTATACTCAACAAAGACAGTGGAACAAACGAAGATATAAGATGCCGCATAAATAATGCTTGACATGCTTTTCAACCACTTCGACAAATGTGGAGATCGACGGCGCTCTCACGTCACAACAAGATACAGCTTTTCAATACAGATGTTAAGACCGTCCTGCTCTATGGCTCGGAAATATGGTGAGTTACGAAAAGCTCCACCAACAAGTTACAGTCGTTTGTCAACAGATACCTCAGAAACCTGCTCCAGATCTGATGGCCAGAAGTTATTTCCAATATAGACCTGTAGGCTAGAACCTATCAGAATCCGGTTGAGATGGACATCCGAAAAAGGAAATGGGGATGGATCGGGCATACACTGCAAAAACCTGCACCCAACATCACCAGGCAGGCATTAGACTGGAACCCAAAAGGAAAGAGGAAAGTTGGTCGACCGGAACAGACTTGGCGCAGAAGTGAAATGCTGAGGCAAAAACCATTGGAGCAACCTGGGAAGAGCAGAAAAAAAAAACCAGGACCAGGTTTGTTGGAGAAATGTTGTTGCGGCCTTATGTTCCCGACGGAATCAAGAGGAATAAAGAAGACCGGGGGTAACCAGATAACCAGAAACTTGTAAAAAAGGACAAATTATCTATCGGCGCAGACATGTTTGGCTTTATTGTAAGGACAGAGAAGCAACCTCACGTTACAAAACAAGACAAAAAAACGCATCACAAACTAAACATTTTTCGGACTTTCGGAAAAAAAAACTGCTTGTAATACGAAATCTTGGCAACACTACTGCAAGCAGCTAGGGACTCTGGTAAAAACTTGCAGCGACAGTGGATGGAAATAACTTTGATTTTGTGGAGATAGCAACATGCCAGGTCTTCTAAGCTAAAGTTGTCAGTGAATATACATTTTTCTTTGTCCATTTCTGCCCTCTTTTCCTTACTGTGACTCAAAATTAGCTTGAATGCCACTGCTTCACCATCGCTACGGTATGGACTGGGGGATACTCAGCGCAATAAAAAAAAAAAATGCACTGATAAAGGAGACTTTTGTTAACTCGTTATTATTGCAATAATTTTACAGCTCTAATTAATTATAATAAGCAATTATTTTATGATGTCATACACAATTCAATTGGTTTTCAGAATATACCAAAGGCCAAGAATAAACAAGCTGCCGGCCTTGGGGCCACACTTTGGACACAACTGTTTTAAAGAATCAGCTGCTTCTCTCAAACTACAGTAAGGTCCACAATTGTCATTAAAAAGCAAGATTTGTTTTACTGTAAAAATACTTTACTTTGGAGAGATACTTCTGCATCTTATTGTTGTCTCACATAATAGGTACTTGAAATGTAGCAGTGGTAACTCAGTGGGATGCTATATGTGACTGGATTATATTCCTTACTGCCTCTATGTCTGACCAAAGTTTAGCTTGTTTCTGTTTCTCTAGAGATGGGTATTGAATTCAATAAATTTATTGGTACTGACCAAAATGTGTCGGTACTACTGTGCACCGATTTACGAAAAATCAAACGGTAGGCTACCATATTTTGATATCTGTTGCACGTGACGTCACCTCCGTTTGGCATATCATTACCGCCTACAGCTCTTGAAACAGGTGTATTCCTAGCTGACTGCCTCTAGGTAATGTTGCGCCATTATAGTAAGCCTGATAGAAAGCGCTCAAAAGTAAGCTTCCACTTTTCAAAATGCTCTAGCTCGATGCTAATTACCATTGAATGTATCACATACATGATAGTGATTAAAGTAAACATTTCACGTGTTGATTTGAACACCTCCAAGTGAAAATGTTTTATCTGTGCTTTTGGGTGTTTTATACAATTTCTTCACACATCCCTAAAACATGCATGTTAGGCTGATCGGAGACTCTAAATTGTCCAGAGGTAAGAATGGGTTGTTTATTGTTGCTCTTGATTGACTGGAAACCATTTTGTGGTGTACCCTGCCCCTAGTCTAGCCAAATGTCAGCTTGGATAGCCTTCAGCACACACTTGAACCTTCCAAAATGTATGTTGTTTTTACCATTTGAAGTGGCTGCGTATTACCACTCTGTTCTTAAGTCCTGCTGTGCCTTAAACTCATTAGCATGTGCAAACTCCTTCAACCAGTGCTTTCCCTCCCTATACGCATCTCAAGTACTGTGCCTAGGGCCACGCGATCTGCCCCCCACTCGTTTTGCATGAAGAAGCATATGTAAAATGTCAATTTACGGACGATAGTGCGCTTCTTATGAAATTTTACTGCAAATGCTCAGTCACTAAAAAAGATTTTAATGACAAATTTCCCAACATGGTCCCAATGGCTTCCAGCGTTATAGCTGGTTGGAGTTATTTTGGAAGGTGTATAAATTCATGTTTTAATGATGGTAAAATTGTTAGAAAAAATACTTACTGAACAATTGTTTTCCATTAATTATTTTTGTGCCAAAAAAAACATCAAATTACATTTAAGTTTGATCAAAGAGTATTTAAAAAATTGGTCCACATAAATAAAAAAGTGTGAAAACATTTTACAATGAGAGGGCCTCCATAGGCGCAAACATAGCACACAGAACAGCACATTACAAAGTAGTCAGGGTTGCATATTTTTAGTATGAACTCACAAGCGTTTCTCAATTAACTAAATTAATTTAAAATATTGCTGGTTTCTGCCTCATCATCTAAAACAAATTGAAACTTGATTTAAACTATTAACTGTGTTCCACCCTTAACTGCCTTAAAAAAATCTGAGCTATTGTAACATTATGTTCCTTGAGTCTGAGCAGAATAAAAATAAAGGGAACATTGATTTAAGCCAGCAGACTGTTAAAAGAGCAACGGTAAAAACACTGATCAGGAAGCTGTAAAAACACGACCAAGCCACTGCTTCCTGTCTGATTACCAAGATTGTCAACAGCTTTACACATGCAGCCCAACAGACTAATTCACAGTCGCTGTTTGGATAATTATGAACGCTGCGTTGATGACTTGAGTGTATCACAGGGTTGATTTGTTACATATAAAAAGACTGGTATCACAAGGGAAAACCCAACCTTTGCCATTACCTACAGGAGCTTTGCTGGGGGGGGGGGGGGACACCTGTTTTAATCAGGATTTAAGTTTAGACTTGAATTGTTTTTTGGGTCCTTGGTTGAAATGATCTCTCTTCCTTTTTCTCTGCTAGTATGGTTTGTTAGGTCAGGCAAACCAAACAGGCAGACCAAGACCCGCTGAGAGATGGCTCTAGTGGTGCTCAATGTGGCAAGTGTAAACGCCGAATGCAACCAAAACACAGGATAACATGTCATGAACAGGCTTTGGTTAACTAAACTCAACAGACATCAGAGTAAAAATCACCAACGATAACAGTTAACTAACTATCCAAAAATTATATCTTGCCCCTTTTTTTGAGTAGTAAACTACACCCTGCATACAGTGCATCTTGAAAGTCAGTGCTTCTCTTTTTCCAAATTGTTTTATGTTACAGCCTTATTCCAAAATTGGAAAAAATAAAAATGTCTACCCTCAAAATTCTACAGACCCCATAAGGACAATGCAAAAAAAAAAAAATTTATTTTTATTTTGCAAATTTAGTAAAAATGAAAATGAACAAATAATGCAACATTGTACAGAGACATCCTGGATGAAAACCAACATTTCCCGTCCAATCTGATGGAGTTTAAAAGGTTCTGCAAAAGGAATAAGCAAAATTGCTCAAAGATAGGTGTGCCAAGCTTTTGGCATTGTATTCTAAAATACTTGAGGCTGTAATTTCTGCCAAAGGTGCATCAATGTTGTGAATACTTACTGTATTTACAAGTGCTATTTATTTTTTTTAGTTTTAATCAATTTGCAAAATAAATAAAAAAATCACATTGTAATGTTGGGTTATTGTGCGTAGAATTCTGAGGGCAAAATTAATGTATTCCATTTTGGAATAAGGCTGCAACATAACAAAATGTGGAAAAAGTGAAGAGCTGTTAGTACTTTCCGGATGCACTGTAACACACATTAGCTTTGTTTGTTGTCAGTTAATGATAGCAATTTGGCAAAGTTTAGATACTAAAAAAAGGGCTGTTTGCAACTTCCTCACAGTTACAGTTTTCAAAGCAAAAAATATGACAAGACCACCAATGGCATGCTTATGTTACCATTAATGGTTTGACAATACATTTGTTTGAAGACTGTCTACAGGTATGTTTTTTAGAATTACTAAGTGTTGAAAAAAAATTAATTGGTGTTTAGAGCAGTCACTCACCATGTCACGTTAACACATACGCACAGGGAGAAGAAACTAACAATTTGCAGTCATGTTGTTGTTATGATAGAATACCGCTACTCACCCAAAACTAAAGCGCATGCATGTGTTACATACTGTACATAGTTATGTCATTACGTCCTAGAAGACGTAAGAGGGCAAGATATCCATCTATCCATCCATCCATTTTCTACCGCTTGTCCCTTTCGGGGACGTGGGTGGTGCTGGAGCCTATCCAAGCTGCATTCGGGCGGAAGGCGGGGTACACCCTGGACAAGTTGCCACCTCATCACAGGGCCAACACAGATAGACAGACAACTTTCACAGCGCTTAAAGTACATTGGAAAGTTGGCGCCCTCTAGGAATTTATGTAAATATTGCAAACAGCCCCTTTGATATATATTCGATCATAACATCAACAACATCTGTTGTTGTTTACATATTGCATATTGTTAGTTTGCTTCTCTCGGACTGCTTTTGTGTACATGAGTGGCGACGTAAACGACAGACAAATGACCAAATTAGCAATTTATTTCAGTGTGATTTGTAATGGTGAAAAAAAAAAAAAAATTCTGTTAAACTGCTAATGGTAACATTAGCTATCGCCGGTGGTGAAAAAAAAAAGTAACTTTGGGCAAGTTGCAAACAACAATAGTAAAACGTACCGTACCTGACCCTTTTCTTTCAACAATGCGATTTTGTTTGCTAATTACAGTTCGGTGCATTCCTCTACATGCAGCATATCTACATGTAAATGGAACTTTGGTAACCATTTTGAAGTTTTTTTATAATGTATATCCCCTCTGTTACGTCTCAGCAGATCAAACTGTTACGACCTGTTTCATCAGGTTGTTCTGTGTTTAGATTATGGGTGTCTTTTTGGTGTTTTTTGAGTTCACTTCATGGTTTGTGCTCTTCACTCTTCACAACTTCCTGTTTTAGTTGTATTCTGTTGCAGTAGCTTTACCCTGCTTCTGAGCACTACCCTCCTCACCTGTGAATTGTAGGTGTTAATTGTCCTCACCTGCGGTTAATGAGCACTATAGGACTATTTAACCCAGTGTCCTTTAGGCCCCGTTTACACTAAGCCGGATAAGGTTATCCAGGGCAAATCCCACCTAACCTTACCCGTGTCCACACACAACAATGCCACCGTTTAAGACCCCCGCCCCCCTCCATCCGCCGGCGCAACACGACCTAGTACGCATGCGCGGAAAATGCGCACGTCATAATCACCTCCAGTGTTGCTTTGTGTGCAACTTCTTAAAGACCTACTGAAATGAATTTTTTTTATTTAAACGGGGATAGCACATCCATTCTATGTGTCATACTTGATCATTTCGCGATATTGCCATATTTTTGCTGAAAGGATTTAGTAGAGAACATCAACGATAAAGTTCGCAACTTTTGGTCGCTGATAAAAAAAGCCTTGCCTGTACCGGAAGTAGCGTGACGTCACAGGTTGAAAGGCTCCTCACATTTCCCCATTGTTTACACCAGCAGCGAGAGCGATTCGGACAGAGAAAGCGAGGATTACCCCATTAATTTGAGCGAGGATAAAAGATTTGTGGATGAGGAACGTGAGAGTGAAGGACTAGAGTGCAGTGCAGGACGTATCTTTTTTCGCTCTGACCGTAACTTAGGTAAAAGGGCTCATTGGATTCCACACTCTCTCCTTTTCCTATTGTGGATCACGGATTTATATTTTAAACCACCTCGGATACTATATCCTCTTGAAAATGAGAGTCGAGAACGCAAAATGGACATTCACAGTGACTTTTATCTCCACGACAATACATCGGCAAAGTACTTTAGCTACGGAGCTAACGTGATAGCATCGGGCTTAACTGCAGATATAAACAAAATAAATAAACCCCTGACTGGAAGGATAGACAGAAAATCAACAATACTATTAAACCATGGACCTATAACTACACGGTTAATGCTTTCCAGCCTGGTGAAGCTTAACAATGCTGTTGCTAACGACGCCATTGAAGCTAACTTAGCTACGGGACCTCACAGAGCTATGCTAAAAACATTAGCTATCCACCTACGCCAGCCAGCCCTTATCTGCTCATCAACACCCGTGCTCACCTGCGTTCCAGCGATCGACGGAGCAACAAAGGACTTCACCCGATCATCGATGCGGTCGGCGGCTAGCGTCGGCTAGCGCGTCTGCTATCCAAGTCAAAGTCCTCCTGGTTGTGTTGCTGCAGCCAGCCGCTAATACACCGATCCCACCTACAGCTTTCTTCTTTGCAGTCTTTATTGTTCATTAAACAAATTGCAAAAGATTCACCAACACAGATGTCCAGAATACTGTGGAATTTTGCGATGAAAACAGAGCTTTTTGTATTGGATACAATGGTGTCCGAATACTTACGTTTCAACGAGTGACGTCACGCGCATACGTCATCATACATAGACGTTTTCAACCGGAAGTTTCGCGGGAAATTTAAAATTGCACTTTATAAGCCGTATTGGCATGTGTTGCAATGTTAAGATTTCATCATTGATATATAAACTATCAGACTGCGTGGTCGGTAGTAGTGGGTTTCAGTAGGCCTTTAAATGTAACTAATCTGAACAATATCCAGTGTTGTGGTATTTCAATTAACTGGAATCCAGTGTGCTGTGGGGCCCTATTGTAGTGAATCACACCTGAACCATCACAAATTAATCAAATCTTTATTAAACACGTAAACAATGTGATAAAGAACATTTTACATCAATCAAACTAGGGATCTAGATATCTGGTCAGGACACTCTCACTCTTTTGCCTTCACCTTCATTGTCCATTCGTTTTTGGTGACTTTATATACTCTGGACCTAGACGTTGAGTCCGCGACATACATGGCGGACAATAACTGATACAGTCTGCTTTGCCAGTCCAAAAGCATTCGCCGTTTTCCTCGACGGTCAGGTAATACAAAGCACACGCTACCTTTTTTATCACATCCACGGGAGCTCGCATTCTCGTTGTCTCTCCTTCGACAAATAGTCGAAGTTTTTCGCTAAGTAGAATCACAGCTGACCTGGACATTGAAAAGTTCTCTTGCCATTTGAGATGTGTTGTATCCGAAATAGCTGCAATCGCTTTCTCTTAGGGTATTCATGTGTGATTTCCACAAGCGTCTGTACAGACGGAATGAGAAACACGGCATGTCTGGATGACTCGCCTTCATATTTCCAGTGGTTAGCTCAGAGTTACGAAACCGCTTTATTATGAAGCTTGCTCTGGCGCGTTCTTTCTGACGTCACTTCCTGTGTGGGGTGCGGTCTTTCTGGATGAATGAGTCCATACAAAACTAAGAGCCGGAGATTCAAGAAATACACGGCACACTTACCCGTGTAAAAAATTGTCCGAGGAGGGGGACCTTAAACAATAGTTTAGTGCAGTGGTTCTTAACCTTGTTGGAGGTACCGAACCCCAGCAGTTTCATATGTGCATTCCCCGAACCCTTCTTTAGTGAAAAATAAAATATTGTTTTTTTTCCAATTCAAGACAAAGTTATATATTTTTGGTAACACTTTAGTATGGGGAACATATTCTAAGTAACAAAGACTTAATTTAGAGTTATTTGGTTAGGGTTAGGGCCAGGGTTAGAGGGTTAGGGTTATAATAAGGCCATGCCGAATAAGGCATTAATAAGTACTTAATAATGATTAGTTAAGAGCTAAAATGTTACTAATTTGCATGTTAATAAGCAACTAATTAATGGTGAATATGTTCCCCATACTAAAGTGTTACCATGTTTTTTTACTGGTGCACAGAATGAACTGTGCATGAACATCACCTTGTTCAAAGAACAAAACCAACACAGTGCATAAACTCACAACAAATTACACACCTGCAAATCAGTCTGACTTCTGCTGTTGTCGTATCCGTAATACGCCGATAGGGAGAAGTTTTTATTTACACGATGAGTCGGGTGTGTTTTGACCTCCGCCGAACCCCTGAGCCCGACTCACCGAACCCCTAGGGTTCGATTGAACCCAGGTTAAGAACCACTGGTTTAGTGTGACTGAAACGGGGCTTAGGCTAAATAATTATTCGTTTAAGGGGTTAAACGACTTAGTGTAGACATAGCCTTAGTTGTTGGATCATTGCAAAGGTTTTGTGTTTGTTGGTATGTGGAGTTAGATTTTTTTTTTTCACCTTGGTTTGTGTTTTGTTTGTTTGCTCGCCAATCCAGTTTGCCCTGTTGGATGCTTAGCTTTACCTGTGCCCTTTTTTGTTTTTGTGCGTGACATTTGCGCACTCTGTTTCTTTTCTACATTTGGACTATAAATGTCCATCTAACTGCACTCGGCCTGCTGTCTCCTGCTTTTTGTGGTCACAACCTCCACTACGAAGCAAAGACTGGTTAGTTTGCAATAATATCAGAAATGTAGCTAACAACAAATGTAGTAGGAAATAAGGGTAGAATTAAATAAGCTCTGCTTCTTCCTACTCCTTTTCGGACGTGCTCTAATGAAACAACTGGAATTGTGTGATGCATTACATTGTATCGTATACATATTCCAAATAAACTGAAACTGAACCGAACTGAACTGAATATCAATTGCGTGTAAGTACTAACAAAAAGCGTAGCACAGGGCCAGACAAAGTATAACACAAATAAGCTCTGCTTCTTCCTACTCCTTTTCGAACATGTTGCATGTTCGAAATAAACTGAAACTCAAGAGGGGCAAAACATGCAGGATTGGCACGAAGAGACCAAAGAAAAGCAAAAGCAGGCAAAGTGCAACCTAAAAAGTCACACATAACACGCTCGGAAGCTTGCGAGTTGGAAATACATTATAGTCCTTGCAAGGCAGCTGAGGCAAAGAAGTGTTTGAGCCAAGTGCTATAACTAACTTGTGTCTTCCTCTTGCCAAGGGCAGGCAAAAAAGCTTAATGATAACCTGATACAGGTGCGCCTCCTGGTGCCAAGAGAGGAAACAAAGAATTACCAAAAAAACACTCATAGAATCAATTAAAACACAAACAACCAAAACATAACACTAGGCACCTGGGATAAACCAGAACATAACAGTTCACCCAGCCCCTTAATCGATCCAAGGAAGGTTCACCCAGGCCCTTCATCGATCCAAGGAAGGTTCTCTGACCAGGAAGAAGGGTCTTGATGGCAGACCTGATGGTCACCTCCAGGTCCCGTAGGCCCCCTTCATTTGGCCATTGGTCTGAGGGTGATCTCCTGATGACAAGCTTGTGGTAGCCTTTAGCGCCCTGCAAAACAATCTCCAGACCGCAGTAGCAAACTGCAGACCCCTGTCCAAGACAATCACCGTAGCAATGCCATGATCCAGGTCCATGTGGTGGACAAGGACTTTGGCAATTTCCAATGTCAAGGCAAATTTGAGGAGTGGAACAAAGGGGACCATCTTAGAAAACTAATCCATGATGGTCAAAATGGTTGTTCTGGTCTAGTGGTGGCAGTCCAGTAAGAAAATCCAGAGCTATATGAGACCACGGACATAACTGAATGGGAAAATGGTAAGAGACACGCAAGTAGGCTTTGAGAATGCTTGTTGAGGGCACAAACGTATGCACATTTCCACATGCAGTGGATACTTTGGCGACACACGGAGGTGGTTGTTTGGGCTTTGGAGTCATTTTATTTCAACAATGTAAAAGATCAAGGCAAGGACACATTTCACTTTTTTGCCAAAGCATTTAATGTTTCATATTTATGTTAATGTTTGTGATGACATTATTAATTTAATTTATCTAGGCAATCACTTTGCCACCCATGCTGTCACAATGTGTTCCTGTGACTCCAGCACAGCTTGGCCAGTCGGGCGGACAGCTGCAGCCTGTTGTATGCGGCACATAAATGGCACCGAAAACGGTGGAGGAAAGGCCCAACTTTGTGTCACGTGTCTGTTACTGCAAGCAGCTCTCCTGGGTTCTAATAATAAATTGAATAATCGAACAAGAGTCAAAGTCTTTTGTATCTTTTAAGATACGCTGGCATGTTTCAATTTAAAAGATTTCATACCAAATCATTTCACATGAAATTCTGTGAGCAGGCTAGTGTATGAGCACATTTTGTTGTAAGTTACACAAATTGTATTCATCTTGGGGGTAATCAGAGTCAATCACATGTGCTCCCACCTCTTTTGAAGTGTTACATATCATTGCAGCAAATATATTTTCAAACTGGGAGAGTACTACTTTATCTCCAGTTTCTGGCCTGTTTTGGCCACATCCATCTTTTTCTTCACTGGAAACGTGTCCGACTTACTGCCGGCAATGCGGACCAAACTCTGGCACTGATCATACAGGGAGCGGACCGCCACAATCAGACAGTCCGATACCCCATACTCTCTGAGTTGGACTCCGCCAAGGCTGCCCTTTGTCACCGATTCTGTTCATAACTTTTATGGACAGAATTTCTAGGCGCAGTCAAGGCGTTGAGGGGATCTGGTTTGGTGGCTGCAGGATTAGGTCTCTGCTTTTTGCAGATGATGTGGTCCTGATGGCTTCATGTGGCCAGGATCTTCAGTTCTCACTGGATCGGTTCGCAGCTGAGTGGGAAGCGACTGGGATGAGAATCCGCACCTCCAAGTCCGAGTCCATGGTTCTCGCCCGGAAAAGGGTGGAGTGCCATCTCCGGGTTGCGGAGGAGACACTGCCCCAAGTGGAGGAGTTCAAGTACCTCGGTGTCTTGTTCACGAGTGAGGGAAGAGTGGATCGTGAGATCGACAGGCGGATCGGTGCGGCGTCTTCAGTAATGCGGACGTTGTATCGATCCGTTGTGGTGAAGAAGGAGCTGAGCCGGAAGGCAAAGCTCTCAATTTACCGGTCGATCTACGTTCCCATCCTCACCTATGGTCATGAGCTTTGGGTTATGACCGAAAGGACAAGATCACGGGTTCAAGCGGCCGAAATGAGTTTCCTCCGCCGGGTGGCGGGGCTCTCCCTTAGAGATAGGGTGAGAAGCTCTGCCATCCGGGGGGAGCTCAAAGTAAAGCCGCTGCTCCTCCACATCGAGAGGAGCCAGATGAGGTAGTTCGGGCATCTGGTCAGGATGCCACCCGAACGCCTCCCTAGGGAGGTGTTTAGGGCACGTCCGACCAGTAGGAGGCCACGGGGAAGACCCAGGACACGTTGGGAAGACTATGTCTCCCGGCTGGCCTGGGAACGCCTAGGGATCCCCCAGGAGGAGCTGGACGAAATGGCTGGGGAGAGGGAAGTCTGGGTTTCCCTGCTTAGGCTGCTGCCCCCGCGACCCGACCTCGGATAAGCGGAAGAAGATGGATGGATGGATGGATGGATGGCATCTTCTTCTTCACCTTCTCCTGATGTAGTACCATTTATTTATTTGTTCCTGTGTGTGCTTCCCTGACTCCACATCACTGACAGTCTTGCACACTTTATCTCACTCAACCCTCCTTCGTTGGCTGGAAAGAGAATATTTCGGATCACATTCACTTCAGCAAGAAGCATCTACTACTCTTTGTCGGTGAATTCTGCTTGTGCAGAGTGTGGGATCTCAGGAACATGGCAATTTTCAATATAATTTGCATATTTAAAAGGGGAAGTGGACAGACAGTCGCCAGAGGAACTCCAACAAGTGCACTCAATTGTAGGAAATTCATGCAACTTTTAATACAGGAGGTCCTAGGAAGTTGCCAGCTGGAGGAGTCCAGCATCCACAACAGCATCACAGCGGACTCAGTATCTGCGGACCCAGGCATCAGCATTTGTAAACCTGGCAGCGCTGCAAGGGAGTCCTCTAGCAGGACATTGCGTGACCGGCGAGGTGTACCATGTCAATAGCCTTCGGAACTTGACCAAGCAGGAGCTCCCAGAAGTCCCTGGTGGGGCTCTGGGAACTGGAGAGAGATTTAGGCCGTCAATGGCCAGAGCTCCTACATAGCCTGCCAAGACCAGGGACAGGTTAACCAGAGATTAGAGACTCCTGTCGGAGTTGGAGACTTGTTTCTGTTATCCCTATTTGGACTTAAGTTGTTTTGCTGAATATTTGTAAGTGTTTCTGTTTTGTGGAGACAACACGCAATGTAATTTTTCCTTTTTTTGTTTTTGAAATGACAATTTGTTTGGCGGCCGGTGTCGACGCAGAGTCCACTCTTTCCTCCTGCTTGGAAAATGTTACAGAGTACAGGGTGAGAGAGAAACAGAAACGTGGTTATTTTCGTATATCTTGCATGTATGGAGACATTTACAAAGAATCTTTGAAGTTTTTGACTGGCGGGGAAGAGCTACCTGACTGGACTGGATTAACAGTAGTGATCAGAAGCAACGGCAAGCCTTGGTAGGCAGCCTTGGGCTGCCTACCAAGCCTTGTGCAGAGCGGCACATTTGAAGAATTGTATTTACCACAGCGCTTGCACCTTTTGGCTGGTGACTGGATAGACTGGTGTGTCTGTAGGGTGAGTGAAGAGCCGCAGTTTCAACAGGGCCTACATGCTCTGACGTCCTGCCGAGACCTTAACTACCATGGTGACTGTCTTGACATAAAAAACTGAATGTATGCTACTTTCTTTCATTTTTTCCTGTCTTCAATTTTCCCCGTAGGACTTTGTCATCTACCTACTTATGAGTCCCAGGATTGTAATAGGGCGACAAGATGGACAAACCGAACATACCTCAAAGGTGGACTTCAGCCTCCTTGCTGAAGATATACTTCCTAAACACTGCAGTTTTCATCGTAATAGTACTGGGGGACCTACAGTACTATACCCTTTTCCGGATGCTGTGGTCATAAGGAATGGCAGCGCACTGAATGACAAAGTAGAACTTAACCCTGGTGATGTCATTGGCCTGGGACAAAGCTACTTGTTTTTGTTCAAAGATCCCTTAGTACACAAGGTAAAAACAGAATATTAATTTTTACACTACATTGGCAATACATGATATAGATTACATTTTGTCTTGTTTCTTTCTAGCAAAAAGAAGTGGACAGTGCTGCTACTGATCCCAGTGCGTCATCAGTCCCATGGTTATTTGGATACGCCACATCTGCGACAACAAGCCAGACAAAAGATGGGATACTCTGCGACACCTGCATTGACCTCCAGGGCCATGATATGTTAAATTCCCTAAAAAGGGCCCCCCCATCCCTGAAATCAGCAGAGGGCCTGTGTCTGACATTGAACTATCAGGCTGAGGATGAGCATTGCATTGTGAAAAAAATAATTGCTATGGGAAGCAGCGGTGTGAAAGACAGACCACCACTGACTGTTGCATTTTTGCTCTGCATGTGTATTCAATATTCTTCATCACGCCTCCCTACGCCAGACCTACGAAGACTTCTGCTGCTTATTACAAGTGAAGTTGAGAGTGCCATGTGGGTGAGTAGCAGCCAAAGCAGGTGAAAATGATCTGGCAGTTTTAAAGAGGATAACTTGTAATGCATATTTTCAGATGTCCTTGAATTAAAAGGAAAGGTAGCGTTGACACAGTTAATCAAACATCAGTGGAACCCGCTTGACAGCAAGAGTGGTTATTACTAGGGATGTCTTGATTAGGGTTTTATGCTGCCAATTCTGATCATCCATGACTGAGATCGGCTGATACCAACACCAATACCGATTGACCATAAACTGACACTACCAAATTTATAACCCTCTTACATGTTGTGTACTGACTACGACGATGCTGACACACCAACAGTTGTTATATTAACCTCTCTCTAACTTATATTAATCTCTTAATTTCTGCTTACTCCATCTACTCTTCTTAAACTCAACCAAGCACTTATTTCTTGGGGCTGTTTCAAGTTAGATTGGCGGTTAACTTAACTATTAGCATGTCTTCTACTTGCTTGCCCTCGTCCTCCAGTGATAATGTTACTTGACAATACTCAAGCAAGTAAGAAATGTAGTTTGTCAGAATA
The DNA here is from genome assembly GCF_033978785.1 of Entelurus aequoreus. Taxonomy (NCBI): domain Eukaryota; kingdom Metazoa; phylum Chordata; class Actinopteri; order Syngnathiformes; family Syngnathidae; genus Entelurus; species Entelurus aequoreus. The sequence goes on from NC_084738.1 coordinate 33,682,282, forward strand.
GTATTAGCTTAGGGGAGCAGCTCCACACTGTGTATGGAGACACATATTTACCTGTTAGCCGCTTGTCAGTCCATCCATCCATTTTCTACCGCTTGTCCCTTTCAGGGTTGGGGGGGGGTGCTGGAGCCTATTTCAGCTGCATTCGGGCGGAAGGCGGGGTACACCCTGGACAAGTCGCCACCTCATCGCAGGGCCAACACAGATAGACAGACAACATTCACACTCACATTCACACCTCTAGGGCCAATTTAGTGTTGCCAATCAACCTATCCCCTGGTGCATGTCTTTGGAGGTGGGAGGAAGCCGGGGTACCCAGAGGGAACCCACGCAGTCACGGGGAGAACATACAAACTCCACACAGAAAGATCTGGAGCCCGGGATTGAACTCAGGACCTTCGTATTGTGAGGCACATGCACTAACCCCTGTCCCACTGTGCTGCCTCGCTTGTCAGTCACGGGACTAAAATAAACCCAGTGTCAGCCAGAGAAGATCTGCGTTCATGATCGGCATTTGGCAATGGCGATGATACTGGTCGGTGGCCGATCGATCAGCACATTCTTAGTTCTTACTCTACAGTTACTCAGCATTAAAACTTTCACACATTGACTTCTGATTATTCACTATTAGCGCTCGTAAAGGTTACATTCTACAATTGTCTCCTCCATAGAATTAATTCATTTCTGTCAACAAACTTTTACCGATTTTTTTCCACTGTATTTTTCAGGAGCAAACCAATGAATTAGCTTCTGTTCAAAAGGAAATGTAAGCTCTAATTTCTCACTCTAGCCATCATTAATGTAAACGCTAACAGCTCTTCCATAAAGTCACTTACGTCTGGATGTTTCGTTTCAGCCTCGGTGACACTATATCAGGACTGTTTCCCCTGGTGGTATGGATGTCAAACAGCCTAGAAATACTCCAGTTCATCCAGTACCAGCTGCCTCTCATCTTAGAGTGGAGAACCACAGAAGACAATGAAGATGGAAGAGAACAAAGCGAGAAGGAGGGAAATTTGGGTGAGTCATTTTTAGCCATTATTTCATGATGACCTTATTTGACATTGCTAAATACTGGATATTTTGATTATGGTCAAGGTCTGGTTAAGTATTTATATATTTAAAGGTTCAGAAGTATTGGTTACAAGTGAGAAGTGTTACAACTTTAATACACTAATAGGCTAGTGACTAACTGTCAAAAAGGGCTTTAGTTTTTGAGATACCCCTACCGGAGGTAGAACAAGATCCAACAATGTTTTTCCTCATCTCTAAGGTCTCCCATATATGAAATGGGTTCTTAGGTTAAAATATTTTACTGCAAACATTGTTAAATTGATACATATTGTCATACACCCCAAACTTAAAAAAGAACAAAAATACAGCCTGGCCGTATGGGAGTTAAGCCATATAAACTCATGTAGATTAATAACACAAGCTCTGACAGCTTTGAAACTTGACATAATTGTGGTCAGGAAGTTGCTTTACCTATTAGGAAAAACTGGATGTGAATATCTTGATGTGTGTAACATATAGAGACCTTTGAACACTTGCCTAAAATAAGCGGACATACAAAAAATGAATATCTATGCAGAATATTCTCATTTACTTTGTAGTTGCTTTGCCAGGGATTGTCATAAACACACACATCATGGCTTTTTGGAAAGATGGGGCTGTGCTGAATCCAGTGATACCAAATATATGAATATAGCATGTACAGTCAGTGTGTTACATCACTAAGTGTATGAGGTGTCCCAAATGAAAGAAAGTGAAACATTGACACATGGTTGTGATGAATCCAGCAATGCCAAATATGTAAATACTATGCATTATCATTTATCACTAAATATATAAACTGTCCCAAATAAAAGAATATGTTGCATTGCATAACAATGTATTGTACTGTACCGTTTGACATCACCGGGGGATGGGGCACACAGCTCATACTCAACATAATCAAGTCTCCACAGCCCATTATCAATGGTGACAAGAATGTTGACCGATTCAATGTTACTGCAAAGTAAGTCACTAGAGGTAAGCGCTACTCTTTATTTATGATGCATTAAATACTAGTATATTTCACATGACACCATATACAGTTAATATGGAAAAAAATATCCAGTAGAATCAGTTTAAATTTAAATAGACCAGGAGGAGGCTGACACAAGGCTGGTGTTACATGCAATACACCTTGTGGAGTCCTATTCTTGTCTCATTGTCAAATGTGACGATACAGACGTACTGCTTCTGCTTGTGTACTATGCAAGCAAAGGGATGTTTGGATCCTCACAAGTCTTCATGCATTCTGGACATGGCCTAAAGGAAAGATTTGTCCCAGTTTGTTCAATTGCTCAGAGTCTTGGAGCAGCTCTTTGTGAGTGTTTACCTGCATGCCACGCCCTCACGGGTTGCGATGGTACAAGCAGCTTGTACAGAATTGGAAAGACCACTGCTTTCACAAGACTGAAGACCCATCTGACTGACTTAAAGGAAATGGCCAAGTTTGGACTGTCTGGAAATCTAGGCGAAGCTTTGCCTGTGGCAAGAAAATATGCCCTCCTGTATGGCCAAAAGAAAAAGGAGAATGGCTGTCCTTGTACCAACCTAGATGAGCTGAGGTACACACTAGCATCTACCACGGATTCTTCAGCAGCAAATCTACCCCCAACAGAAGATGCCTTTGAGCAACATGTGTTAAGAGCCTTATACCAAACAGCAGTTTGGCGTCACAGCCATCAGGCCAAGCCTCATCTCTGGAACTCAGTTGGTAGAGGATGGAGGCTCAGACAGGATGGGTCCATTGAACCTATCATGTTTCAGAAGGCACCAGCACCTAAAGAAGTTCGAGACATCACCCACCTGTACTGTAAAGATGGAAAATGCAATGAAACCAGCAAATGCCAGTGTCTTTCAGTGGGCTTGACTTGCACTGAGTTTTGCTCTTGCTCTTTCCCAGAGTGCCCAAATATGACCCACTTTGTCACTGATGATAATGTGGATGAGTGACAGGGATGGCTACCAAAAACAGCCCATGAAGAACACCAGCCAAAGAGCTGGGGAGTTTAACGTGAGGAGAGGGCTCATTCCTCCTCAGATTGTTTTGTTTGATGAACATTTGTTTGATTTAACGTGAGGAGAGGGCTCATTCCTCCTCAGAGTGTTTTGTTTGATGAACATTTGTTTGATTTAACGTGAGGAGAGGGCTCATTCCTCCTCAGAGTGTTTTGTTTGATGAACATTTGTTTGATTTGAAACAGTAATTTAATTTGTACTGTGTGAAGTTAAGTTATAGTTATAAAAAGATCATCCAAACTACAATCCTGTCACCTGTCTCCTTTGTGTGCTATTGCTGAGCTGTGTGCCTCATCCCCCGGTGATGTCAAACGGTACAGTACAATACATTGTTATGCAATGCAACGTATTCTTTTATTTGGGACAGTTTACATATTTAGTGATGAATGATTATGCATACTATTTACATATTTGGCATTGCTGGATTCATCACAACCATGTGTCAATGTTTCACTTTCTTTCATTTGGGAGACCTCATACACTTAGTGATGTAACACACTGACTATACATGCTATATTCATATATTTGGTATCACTGGATTCAGCACAGCCCCATCTTTCCAAAAAGCCATGATGTGTGTGTTTATGACAATCCCTGGCAAAGCAACTACAAAGTAAATGAGAATATTCTGCATAGATATTCATTTTTTGTATGTCCGCTTATTTTAGGCAAGTGTTCATAGGTCTCTATATGTTACACACATCAAGATATTCACATCCAGTTTTTTCTAATAGGTAAAGCAACTTCCTGACCACAATTATGCCAAGTTTCAAAGCTGTCAGAGCTTGTGTTATTAATCTACATAAGTTTATATGGCTTAACTCCCATACGGCCAGGCTGTATTTTTGTTCTTTTTTAAGTTTGGGGTGTATGACAATATGTATCAATTTAACAATGTTTGCAGTAAAATATTGTAACCAGAACCCATTTCATATATGGGAGACCTTAGAGATGAGGAAAAACATTGTTAGATTTTGTTCTACCTCCGGTAGGGGTATCTCAAATTTTCAGGGGCATTGTCACTGGCCTATAAGGGCCTGATCTACTAACGGTTATATTAAAACACATGCAAACTTGACGGGGCTGTATTCGTTAAGATTCTGGAGGTAAAACGATCCAACATCAATGCACTACCACCACCAACATCTAAGACCTCATGGAGAACTACCTTTGTCCGTGAAGGGGTCACAGTTGCCGGGCGCAACGTTAACCCGTCAGAGAGAAGTCAGCTGTGTCCAGCACGCGACTGGAAGATGCTGGCAGATGTTGGCAAACAGCTGATTTTCCCCAGCGAGATCGCCATTACCACTTTGAGGCCTGCCCTAGTGCTCTGGTCCACTTCCCACAAAAAGGCCTTCATTGTTGAGCTCACTGTACCCTGGGAGGAATCTATGGAGGAGGCATATGAGAGGAAATATTTGCGGTATTCCGAGCTGGCCGCGGAAGCTCAAAATCGCGGCTGGAATACTGAAGTCCGCCCTGTGGACGTTGGGTGCAGAGGCTTTGTGGGAACCTCTACCGCAAAACTGCTGAGGGACTTGGGAGTCAGGGGTCAGTGCCTGCGTACAGCCATCAAAGCCGCATCTGAAGCAGCCGAAAAGAGCAGCCGGTGGCTCTGGCTGAAGAGGAATGACCCCAATTGGGCCCCCAACTAGTGCATCAGGAGGTATGCGGTCAGGCAAAGCTGACTCAGGGAACCGGACTCCCCTGCCATGCATAGTTCCCTGATAGGTCTGCCAACAGGGTGACTTTTATGGCTAATTGGGCTTGGGTCGCAAGCTAAGGTCTGATCATCCTGTAGCTGGCCGCCTCTGGAGAGGGTGTATAGTGTTAAAGGCCGAAACATCCAATGACCCAGAGGAACACTACTGATGATGCGCACCCGTAAATTTTATCCGTCAGGTCTTCCATTCACGTTCACTGTTCATTTTAATGTGTTAAGTCATTTTATGCATTCGTGTTTCGCACAAGAGGTAGAACATCTCACTCTGTGTTTTCGGGATTCTTAGTGCAAAGAGATGCTTCAAGTGGCCAAATTTTAAGAAATTTCCCAGAATCACTATGTGTTCTTAGGATTTCCCCTAAAAGTAAAGAGTACATCCAGCTAAAGAAACGCTATTCTTCAAGAATCCTAGCTCTTAAAGGGGCCCTACTATACAAAACCAACTTTTTCCTGATGTTACCTGCTCATGTGTATTTGGTATATATGTATTTGGTATGTGTATATAAGTCCTGAAGATTTTAAATCAAACCGTGGAGGCATTGCAGAGATATTTATAAAACAATCTTGTCTTCCTTTCTACTTCCTCCAAGTGGTCTGTTTGGAATTTGTCAGTCCTGTGACGTTTTTCAGACATGTGACGTCTGCGTTTATCTCTATATATGGTAAAGGCTTACCCAAAGGTCTTTGTGTGGGACTGCCATTTTATTTATTGTTTGGCATTTGTACACAATTCCCATTGTACGACATAATGACCAAAAATGTTAGTTGCTTTACCAGCAGAAGTCATTACACAAACCTTTATCCTCATCTGAAGTAAGAAAGTACCTTACTTTTACATTTCTGATTTCTGGAATTGCACCTTCAGCTCGGAAGAAGTCTCTCTTTGTGTGTGCAAAACACTTCGAAGAGTCTTGCTTCAGAAACCTGCGCTAGTATAAAGATGAATTGTCATTTTAATGGCAGTTTCGGTGACTACTTTTTATGCCAATGGTAAATGATAACAGTTGGTTAGAAGTGTTAGCAATGTTAGTTTGTGTTGTTGTGGCGCAAGCTTAGCCTTCTACTGCAAAACAATAGCATCACTGTCCTCTGGAAAAATAAAGAATGATTTGCCTAAAAACTACTTTTAATTGGATCAGTGCCTACTGTGTTTGGTAAAGGACAAGTAAGTAATATAATTTGTTATTTTGTTTGCGATGTTGCTCGTAACTCAGAGCTTAGTTTATAGTATTGAGCCTCCATTGTTTACAACTCAAAGCAGCCATTATTTACATGATATAGAATAGAAAAGCCTTTTATTTTCAATATACACATGTACACATACAGGGTCTAGCATTAGAAAGTTACAGCCTCTGTAGAATTTTAACCTTAGCCAGCCTATAGTTCCAACCGCTACGTCAGCCAGGCTTCAATTCTCTCTCTCGTCCGCTTGCATCTCCTCCTTCTTTAGTGCCGGCAATAAAACACGATGAGCCGCTGATCTTGCTATATCATCTGGGATGTTGTGTTGTGATGAAAGTCACTCAAAACAGATGGCTGCTGGCAGTCACCGATATCCATAGTGCACAATAAAAGCAAGAAAACTACAAAACATTCCTACCAGGCGGGGGGCGAATGCGCACTCAACTTAAGGGGGTGTGATGAGGAGGATTAATTTGCATTTAACAACTCCTCCTCTCAAAACAAACTGTTTTAAAAGGTAGCAAAAAATGGCTTAAATTGGTGTGTAATACAAAATCTATGCAAATGTTTCACCAAAAACCCATCATTACATTATGTAGAGCAGTGGTTCTCAACCTTTTTTCAGTGACGTACCCCTGTGAACATTTTTTTAATTCAAGTACCCCCTAATCAGAGCGAAGCATTTTTGGTTGAAAAAAAGAGATAAAAAAGTAAAATACAGCACTATGTCATCAGTTTCTGATTTATTAAATTGTATAACAGTGCAAAATATTGCTCATTTGTAGTGGTCTTTCTTGAACTATTTGGAAAAAAAGATATAAAAATAACTAAAAACTTGTTGAAAAATAAACAAGTGATCCAATTATAAATAAAGATGTCTACACATAGAAGTAATCATCAACTTAAAGTGCACCCTTTGGGGATTGTAATAGAGATCCATCTGGATTCATGAACTTAATTCTAAACATTTATTTTGTTGAAGTATTATTCAATAAATATATTTATAAAGGATTTTTGAATTGTTGCTATTTTTAGAATATTAAAAAAAAATCTCACGTACCCCTTGGCATACCTTCAAGTACCCCCAGGGGTACGCGTACCCCCATTTGAGAACCACTGATGTAGACCACAAGGAAGTTTTAAATGTAGAACAAAATAATATGACCCCTTTAAGAGAGCTTCTAAAGTGAGATCTGCTAAGAGCAGGGGAGATAACTTTTAAGCTGCTTATAGGAGTTCCCAAAGCAGAGGAGAAATGGGCGACGGAAGAGGCAGGAGAGATATTGACCGAACACTGGATGACAGTGAATTAATGAAATGCTACAGATTGGATCGTGCAGAAATCGTGGTTGTGGTTAATCTCATTAGAAATACACTTCTCCAAGCCAACGCCACAATGCAATGCCAACTGAAATGAAAGCCAACCAACACTGTTTCTTATAGGCTGCTCAGCAATTACAGACATTGATAAAAGATGAGCCATTTGACCTTCTTAAATACCAAATTTTCGTTGAAATGTTCAAAGTTGAACGTGCAAAAATTACTATCATGGCATTTAATATGAGCAAATAGATATAACTATAATATCACTATGTGTATACTGTGTAAGTGGGCCTATGTTTTCACACATTTTGGAGGATAATTTTTAAGTATAGTTTACTATTCATTTAACAGATATTTTATTTCGTGTGAAATATTATTTACAATTACAGTCTTCATAAAATTTGATTCTATGATTAGTTTTATCGATTTGAGTGTCCATCATCTTTGCCCATTATCACTAAAAGTATATTTTGTTTATCTTGCTTTTAGGATCAACCAATCAGAGCTTTTGAAATAATGACCATACAAAGCAATGGGGTCAACCACACTTCACTCAGATACGAGTTTCTGTCCATTCCTTGCTCAGAGTTCTTGGAGAATGTTCTGGAATCACTCCTAAACTCCTTGCTCGGAATTTTTAGGTTAAGTTAGGAGTTCTCTGAGAGGATTCTCTGAATCATTAGGAATACGGGCCCTGATCTACTAAGCTTGTGTTCATAGGATTGCATGCCTTAAATGAGCAAAAATAAGGAGTCCAATCAATTTAGCATGTGAAAGGAGAATATATGCTGACAATCAGAGTACAATTATTTAGTAATAGCAATGTGATTTATCATGAAACTGTTGGTAGCTGCTGCTTTTACGTCTCTATTTAGCCTGTTTGGAAGGTGCGTGTAAACTGGCACAGTTACGCACAAATGGTAAGGCCGCGGTCATTGTAGGGAGGTGATCTATGCAACAATAGACGGTCCATGTGCGTGTCAACATATTTTGACTGTCAGAAATACAAATATTTGACTTATCGTCTGTTCAGCAATGCCATTATATAATTTTATAGCTGTTGGATAACTTGATTAAATATTGTGATTAAAATGAATTCAATTGATTTGTATTGGTGTCTGTTTGCCTTTTTTTTTTTATTAATAGCATTTGGGTTTTTTCACATTGGAGATATGTTATTAATATGTCTCCAATATGCAATAACTTTATTAACATGTATTTTCTTTCTTACAACTGGATCATACCAGATGCACCATCACAACACTGCGGCGCACCTACTAATAGTACTCACTAGGGGGGTGAATTTTGGGCACCTAACAATTCCATCCGATTCCGATTCCAGGGGTGATGATTCGATTTAGAATCAATTCTCGATCCAACACGATTCGATATCATCATCAAAACCGGTTACAGGTTAGAAAAGCTCCTCCTAGTTGCATGGAGATGGCCTAAAAACGTCTTTTAAAAATTAGATTATTATAAAACAAAAAACAAAAATAATAATGATATATATATATATTTTTTTTCAAATCGATTCCCACCTCCAAAGACAGGCACCTGGGGATAGGTTGATTGGCAACACTAAAATTGTCCCTAGTATGTGAATGTGAGTGTGAATGTTGTCAATCTGTGTTGGTCCTGTGATGAGGTGGCGACATGTCCAGGGTGTACCCCACCTTCCGCCCGAATGCAGCTGGGTTAGGCTCCAGCACCCCCCGCGACCACGAGAGGGACAAGCGGTAGGAAATGGATGGATGGATGGATGGATTTTCAAAAATTAATTATCGATTTAGAATCGAGGTGAATAACAATCGTGATTCGGATGTGAATCGATTTTTTTGTGCACCCCTAGTACATACCATGTTATGGTTTGTACATGCTATTTAGCGTGTTTTTTTTAGAATCGTAGTAGATCAGGCCTTTAACGTGTGTCAACTATAATAACAATTGTGTTATTGTTTATTTTCCCAGACGTGCTGGGGTTAAAGCTGTCTTGTCTTCGTTCAGCCTGTGAAGAAACGATAGCCGCCCTGGAGGAGGTCATCATGCTTACCTTCCAGCAGTGTGTGTACTACATTACCAAGGTGCAAACTAAGTTATATTCAACTTTTTGGTCATGTGATTACATGCTATTGAAGTGATTGTTGTAACATTTCTTATTTAGGCTCAAGGTAAAGCAGAGTGTTTAGACAGTGCACTGCAAATTATTTGCCAAGATGTAAAATGTTTTTTCTAGAAATGTCCCTAGTTTTAAGAGCCATTTACTCATTTTTAGTTATTGACTAATCTTATTTTTTAGCATGAACAATTATAGTTTTCTTCTTCTCCTATGAAAATGTTAAAATTCAGAAAATAACTGTCCAGATATGATCTTTTGGGTTTTCTTCCGATATAAAATGGTGTTTTAAGATTCTGCAACATCTCGAGGATGCTTACTTTAAGAATTGCAAGTTGAATAATGCTTGTTTTCAGAATAAAATACTTAGTT